>NC_134641.1:1094345-1279623 GCF_046129695.1 Lonchura striata
ACCCTAACCCTAACCCTAACCCTAACCCTAACCCTAACCCTAACCCTAACCCTAACCCTAACCCTAACCCTAACCCTAACCCTAACCCTAACCCTAACCCTAACCCTAACCCTAACCCTAACCCTAACCCTAACCCTAACCCTAACCCTAACCCTAACCTAACCCTAACCCTAACCCTAACCCTAACCCTAACCCTAACCTAACCCTAACCCTACCCTAACCCTAACCCTACCCCTAACCCTAACCCTAACCCTAACCCTAACCCTAACCCTAACCCTAACCCAACCCTACCCTAACCCAACCTAACCCTAACCCCGACCCCTAACCCTAACCCTAACCCTACCCTAACCCACCTAACCCACCCTAACCAACCCTAACCCTAACCCTAACCCTAACCCTAACCCTAACCCTAACCCTAACCCTAACCCTAACCCTAACCCTAACCCTAACCCTAACCCTAACCCTAACCCTAACCCTAACCCTAACCCTAACCCTAACCCTAACCCTAACCCTAACCCTAACCCTAACCCTAACAACCCTAACCCTAACCCTAACCCTAACCCTAACCCTAACCCTAACCCTAACCCTAACCCTAACCCTAACCCTAACCCTAACCCTAACCCTAACCCTAACCCTAACCCTAACCCTAACCCTAACCCTAACCCTAACCCTAACCCTAACCCTAACCCTAACCCTAACCCTAACCCTAACCCTAACCCTAACCCTAACCCTAACCCTAACCCTAACCCTAACCCTAACCCTAACCCTAACCCTAACCCTAACCCTAACCCTAACCCTAACCCTAACCCTAACCCTAACCCTAACCCTAACCCTAACCCTAACCCTAACCCTAACCCTAACCCTAACCCTAACCCTAACCCTAACCCTAACCCTAACCCTAACCCTAACCCTAACCCTAACCCTAACCCTAACCCTAACCCTAACCCTAACCCTAACCCTAACCCTAACCCTAACCCTAACCCTAACCCTAACCCTAACCCTAACCCTAACCCTAACCCCTAACCCCTAACCCTAACCCTAACCCTAACCCTAACCCTAACCCTAACCCTAACCCTAACCCTAACCCTAACCCTAACCCTAACCCTAACCCTAACCCTAACCCTAACCCTAACCCTAACCCTAACCCTAACCCTAACCCTAACCCTAACCCTAACCCTAACCCTAACCCTAACCCTAACCCTAACCCTAAACCTAACCCTAAACCTAAACCTAACCCTAACCCTAACCCTAAACCTAACCCTAAACCTAAACCTAACCCTAACCCTAACCCTAACCCTAACCCTAACCCTAACCCTAACCCTAACCCTAACCCTAAACCTAACCCTAACCCTAACCCTAAACCTAAACCTAAACCTAACCCTAACCCTAACCCTAACCCTAACCCTAACCCTAACCCTAACCCTAACCCTAACCCCTAACCCTAACCCTAACCCTAACCCTAACCCTAACCCTAACCCCTAACCCTAACCCTAAACCTAAACCTAACCCTAACCCTAACCCTAACCCTAACCCTAACCCTAACCCTAACCCCAAACCCTAACCCCAACCCTAACCCTAACCCTAACCCTAAACCTAAACCTTGCCTTTCCCTCATTTTTGGGCTCCTAAACCGTTTCTTTGTGCGATTTTCCACATTTCCAGATCTTTTTCCCACTTTTCGGCTCTTTCGCCGACTTTGGTCACTCCCCCCCCAATTTCCGAGCTCCCCGATCCCATTTTCGCCCTTTCTTCCCTAATTTTTGGGCTCTTTTCCCATTTTTGGTCACTTTCCCCCCATTTCCGCAATCCCCCATCCCGATTCCGGGCTCCTCGTCCCACTTTTTGGCCTTTTTTTTCCCGTTTTTTACCTTTTTTCCCCCATTTTTCGGGGCTCTCGCCTGGCACATTTCCCGAGTCCGCTCCCTCATGGCGGCCGCGCACGCGCAGGAGCGACCACAGAGACGGTCCATAGAGATGAATGGGAGGTCCTCCAGGAGCATAGAGACGAGCCGGAAGTTCCGTGAAACCATAGAGACGAACCGGAAGTCCGCCGAAAACCATAGAGACTAACCGGAAATTATTTAAAACCATAGAGACGAACAGGAAGTCCGCCGCAAACCATAGAGACTAACCGGAAACTCTTTAAAACCATAGAGACGAACCGGAAGTTTGCCAGAAACCATAGAGATGAGCCGGAAATTCTATAAAACCATAGATATGAACTGAAAAGCGTCCAGAAACCATAGAGACGAGCCGGAAGTTCAATTTTTGTGGAGAAATGACGGGAGACAAGCCTATTTCTTAAATAGATTTCTATTCTATTTTATTACATTTTATATTTTTATACATATCTTAATAGATTGCTTCCATATTTCTATAGATAGATTTCTATTTCTAAAAGGTTTATATTGCTTAAAATAAACCCCTGCCTCTATCCAAGTAAAAATCTTTTAAAAAAAACCCTTTATTTAAACTCCATTTAAATTTATTTATATTTTTCGCATTTATAGTCAAATTTACATTTTAAATGTAGATTGATGTATGGTGTTATTTGTAGTCTATCTCTTCCTAATACTATTTTTATTTCTATTTTATATTTTTATATATATCTGTATACATTGAATATATATTTCCATATTTAGAACGATATCAAAATAAAACATATATTCATACTTTTTCCACTAAAGCCTCCCTCTAACCAAATAAAAACAATAAAAAAGCCCTTTCTATAAACGATACTTGAATATTTATGTATTTTTTTCATCATTATAGTCACATTTGCATTTCTACTTTGTATTGATGTTTTTATAAATATATATTATATATAATGAGGTAGCAAGATTGATAAATTTTTATTTAAATTCTATTTCGTATACACTGCTAATTCGGCTCCCTTTGTCTCCTTTTCCACAGCAGATCTCTCCCAGGTTTCCCTGAGTCCTCCCAGCGGCCCCAGTTCCCTCCCAGTCTGCCACCCAACATTCCCGCTTCCCTCCTGATTTTCCCAGTTTCCCTCCCAGTGTTCCCAGTGCAGGTACGGGACACAGTAGAAGTGGTTCTGTAACTGCTTTGAGCCTTTATTGCCACTACGGGAAGGCTCTGAGGGTTCTCGGGGATGGTGGGGAGGGATGCGGGGGTCCCAGGGGCGTCACTCTGGGGTCTGGAGGTCCCAGATGGATTCTGGGAGGGGGCCATGGAGTGTTCAAGGGCGTCTCTCAATGGTCACATGGGGAGGGGTCCCAGGGGCATCCCAGGGTGTCCTGGTGACCACTGGGGGGTACCAGGGATCCCTTGGGGCTCCTGGGGATCATTCAGGGGGTCCCAGAGGGTTCAAGGTGGGTCCCTGGGGGATCTTTCTGGGGGTCGCAGGGGTCAGGGGGATTTTCCAGTGAAGATCTGGGGGGGATGGGGGAGTCCCTCAGGGGCTGGTGGGGGGAGGGACGGCCCCTCCCCCAGTGCTGCCACGGCTCAGGGTCCGGCTGCGGCCGCGCTCGCCCTCCCCCACGGTGACGGAGCCGGTGCGGGAGCGGGACAGGCGCGTCATGGCGGAGGCGGCCACTGTGGGAACACCGTCCTTGGGCCACGCCCCTTCCCTTTCTAGACACGTCCCTTTCTCAGCAAGCCACGCCCCTTGCGTGAACCACACCCATTTTCTCCAGGCCTCGCCCATTCCCAATTCAACAACGCCCATTCCCTGTTAAACCACACCTCTTTATGTAAACAACACCCAATCCCCATTAAACCACACCCACTCCCTGTTAAACCACGCCCATTCACTGTTAAAGCACGCTCATTAATGCAAACCACGCCCACTCCCTGTTAAACCTCACCCATTCCCTGTTAAACCACACCCCTTTATGTAAACAACACCCAATCCCCATTAAACCACACCCACTCCCTGTTAAACCACGCCCATTCACTGTTAAAGCACGCTCATTAATGCAAACCACGCCCACTCCCTGTTAAACCTCACCCATTCCCTGTTAAACCACACCCCTTTATGTAAACAACACCCAATCCCCATTAAACCACACCCACTCCCTGTTAAACCACGCCCATTCACTGTTAAAGCATGCTCATTAATGCAAACCACGCCCATTCCCTGTTAAACCTCACCCATTCCCGGTTAAAGCACGCCCCTTTATGTAAACCACGCCTATTCCCTGTTAAACCACATCCCTTTATGTAAATCACACCCATTCCCAGTTAAACCCCGCCCATTCCCATCAGGCCACACCCATTTTCTGCAGACCACGCCCCTTCTTTCTTATGCCACGCCTCCTTTATTTAGCCACACTCCCTTGGTCCCAAGCCCTGCCCCATCCTCAAGCCACGCCCCTCCCCAGATCACACCCTTTACCCCATAGGCTCCTCGTGTTTGTGCATATTAACGAGCCCCTCATGCATATTAATGAGCTGTACTCACTGTAGCCCATGCCCTGCAGGAAGTACTTGAGGGCCTCGGTCAGCCGGCTGGGCTGGGGGGCAGGGGCGTGGTCAGCGGTGACCCCGAGTGGCCACGCCCACCCTGCTGACCCCCCCGTGACCTCTGACCCCTCACCTGGGCGATCTGCGGCTGCCCGCCCCCGTCGGCCATCTGCGGGAGAGGATCGGCCAGTGGTCACTCAGCGGTCACTCAGGGTCACTCAGAGTCACTCAGGGGACACTCAGTGGTCACTCCGTGGTCATCGGTCACTCAGGGGTCACTCAGGGGTCAGTGGTCACTCAGCGGTCACTCAGGGTCACTCAGGGTCACTCAGGGTCACTCATCGGTCAGCAGTCACTCAGGGGTCACTCAGGGGTCACTCAGAGTCACTCAGGGTCACTCGGCAGTCACTCAGAGGTCAAAGGTCACCTTCAGGAAGGACGTCTGCGTCGGGTCCAGTTTGGCGTTGCACTCCACCTTGGGGGAAGGGCCGAGGGTTGGGGCGGGGTCAAGGGGTCAGGGCGGGGTCATCCGGCCACGCCCCGAGTGACCACGCCCCGCCCCGCCCCTCCCCCACTCACCACAGCGTCCTCGTGGGGGGCGTTGTCACCGACCACCAGCAGGACCGGGCAGCTGCAGGGATCAGAGGTCACCCGGGGGTCAGAGGTCAATCGGGGTCAAGGGGTCACTCTGGGGCCAAGGGGTCACTCAGGGGTTAAGGGGTCACTCAGGTGTCAGTGGTCACTATGGGGTTACTGAGGGGTCACAGGTGTCAGTGGTCAGTTGGGGTCACTCAGGGGTCACTCGGGGGACAGTGGTCACTCAGGGGTCACTCAGCGGTCACTCAGTGGTCACTCAAGGGTCAGTGGTCACTCAGGGGTCACTCAGTGGTCACTGAAGGGTCAGTGGTCACTCAGGGGTCACTCAGCGGTCACTCAGTGGTCATTCAAGGGTCAATAGTCAGTTAGGGGTCACTCAGGGGTCACTCGGGGGTCAGTGGTCACTCAGGGGTCAGTCAGTGGTCACTCAAGGGTCAGTGGTCACTCAGGGGTCACTCAGCGGTCACTCACCGCAGGCTCCCGGCTCCGCTCCGCTCCAGGCCCAGGTCGGCGCGGCTGAGGAGGACAAGGGGGGGCGGGGCAACACTTTAGCCCCGCCCACCATGGCCACACCCCTTTGTGCCCCCTCCCCCTCCCGGGACACGCCCACTGCCGGGGCCCCTCCCTCCCCTTTGGCCACGCCCCCGGCTGTAACCCCACCCCTAGACCCACATGGCCACGCCCAGGCCACGCCCCAGGGCCACACCCTCCAAGGCCACGCCCCCGGCCACGCCCCCGGCCACGCCCCGGCCACGCCCCCGGCCACGGCCTCACCTGGTGTACATGGCCCAGAGCAGGGCGGGGTTGGGCGTGGCCGCCAGGTGCTCCCGGACCCGCCGGACGGGGGGAGGGGCGGCCGCCAGCTCGTCCTGCAAGAGTGACCCCGGAGTGACCCAAAACTGACCCCGGAGTGACCCCAGAGTGACCCCGGAGTGACCCCAGTGTGACCCAAAACTGACCCCAGACTGACCACCATGAGTGACCCAAGAGTGACCCCGGAGTGACCCCAGAGTGACCCAAAACTGACCCCAGAGTGACCCCAGTGACCCCAATGTGACCCCAGTGACTCCAATGTGACCCCAGTGACCCCAGTGACCCCAGAGTGACCCCAGTGACCCCAGTGACCCCAGAGTGACCCAAGTGACCCCAGAGTGACCCCAGGGACCCCAGAGTGACCCCAGAATGACACCAGTGACCCCGGAGTGACCCCAGGGACCCCAGTGACCCCTCCAGCCCCCCGGGCTGACCCCCGCCCCACCTGGGTGAAGAGGTGGCCCAGGATCATCTCGTTCGTCGACGTCGTCAGCCCCGACAGCTGGGGGAGGGGCGGCGTTCTGAGACCCCCGCCCCGGCAGAAACACCCTAAAAACCACCCCAAAATCCCCCCGGGATAACCCAAAAATCCCCCCCAAAAAAACTCCAAAAATCCCCAAAATCCCCCCGAGATAACTCAAAAATCTCCCCCAAAAAAACCTCCAAAATCCCACCCAAAAAACCCCCAAATCCCCCACAAAAACCCTCAAATTTCCCCCAAAACCCCTCAAAATCCTCCCCAATAAATCCCCCATAATCCCCCCCCAAAAACCCAAAAAAAATCCCCTCCTCCAAAAAATCCCTCATAATCCCCCATAAAAATCCCAAAAAATCCCCCCAGAAAACCCCCATAACCCCCCCCACAAAAAAAGCCCCAAAAAACCCCAAAATCCCCTAAAATGCCCCAAACCCCCCCCAAAATCCCCTGAAAATACTCCCCCAAAATCCCCTCAAAGAACCCCCCCAAAATCCTCCCAAAAAACTCCCATAATTCCCCAGAAAAAAAAAAAAGAAAAAACTCCCCTCCCAAAAAACCATAACACCCCAGAAAAAAAAAACAAACCAAACCCCGCCCAAAAAAAAATCCCCCAGAAAAAAAATTAGAAAAAAAATCCCCCCCAAAAAACCCCAATAATCCCTTGGAAAAAAAAGGGAAAAAACACGCCAAAAATTCCACCCAAAAAAACCTCAAATCCCCCAAAACCTCCCAAAATCCCCTGAAAATAATTCCCAAAAATCCCCTCAAAAAAACCGCCAAAAATCCCCTCCAAAAATCCCAAAAATCCCCAAAAACCCCCCAAAATGTTCCAGAATTCCCCTGAGCCCCACCCTTGGCCACGCCCACCCCAGGCCACGCCCACCCACTGCCCCGCCCACCCCAGGCCACGCCCACCTCTGTCACGCCCACCGCTTGGCCACGCCCAACCTCGTAGCCACGCCCACCCCTGGCCACGCCCACCCGTGGCCACGCCCACCCCGAGGCCCCGCCCACCTTGCTGGCGGCCCAGTCCATCCAGCCCTTGGCGCGGGGGTCGAGGTTCACCAGCACCAGCCCCTCCACGGCCTCGGGGTGCAGCAGCTGGGGGACCCCGGAGTGACCCCAAAACCCCCCAGAATCCCCCCAAAAATCCCCCCAAAAATCCCCCAAAAACCCCCCAAAAAACCTCCCACGAACCCCCCAAAATCCCCCCAGAAAACCATCCAAAACCCACCGAAACCACCCAAAATCCCCCCAAACCCTCCAAAAAAACCTCCCAGAACCCCCCAAATCTCCACCAAATAAACCTCCGAAAAAGCCCCCAAAATCCCCCCAGGAAATCATCCAAAACCCACTGAAACCCCCCAAAATCCCCGCCAAAAAAACCTCCCAACCCCCACCCAAAAAACCCCCAAAATCCCCCCTGAAAACCATCCAAAACCCCCTAGAATCTCCCCAAAAAAACCCCCAAAAAAACCTCCCAAAACCCCCCAAAATCCCCCCCACCCTCCCCAAAAAAACCTCCCAACCCCCGCCCAAAAAACCCCCCAAAAACCCCCAAAATCCCCCCAGAAAACCATCCAAAACACACCGAAACCCCCCCAAAATCCCCCCAAACCCCCCCAAAATATCCCAACCAAATAAACCCCCAAACCCCACCCCAAAATCCCCCAAAACTGACCCCAGAGTGACCCCAGTCCTCCCAGTCCTCCCAGTTCCCTCCCAGTCCCTCCCAGTTCCCTCCCAGTCCCTCCCAGTCCCTCCCAGTTCCCTCCCAGTCCTCCCAGTCCCTCCCAGTTCCTCCCAGTCCCTCCCAGTTCCCTCCCAGTTCCTCCCAGTCCCTCCCAGTCCCTCCCAGTCCCTCCCAGTCCATCCCAGTCCCTCCCAGTTCCTGTCCAGTCCATCCCAGTTCCTCCCAGTTCCTCCCAGTCCCCCCCAGTTCCCTCCCAGTCCCTCCCAGTCCCTCCCAGTCCCCCCCAGTTCCCCTCCCCCACTCACCCCGAACTTGGCCAGCACGAAGGCCCCGGCCCCCACCCCCACCCCGACGATGCTGCGGATGCTGCGTGGTCAGAGGTCAGAGGTCAGGGAGGTCAGGGAGGTCACGGCCTGACCCCTGACCCCCCCTCCCCTCCCCCACTCACCCCAGGCCCTGCAGGACCCCCGGGAGGGCCTCGGCCAACTGCTCCAGGGAGGGGTACTGGTACCTGCGGGGTCAAAGGTCAGGGGTCACGGGGTCGCTCGGGGTCGCTCAGGGGTCAGGGGTCAGTCAGGGGTCACTTGGGGGTCGAGGGGTCACTCCTGGGTCACTTGGGGGTCAAGGGGTCACTTGAGGTCACTCGGGGGTCAGGGGTCAGTCAGGGGTCACTTGGGGGTCGAGGGGTCACTCGGGGTCGCTCGGGGGTCAGGGGTCAGTCAGGGGTCACTTGGGGGTCGAGGGGTCACTCGGGGTTGCTCGGGGGTCGAGGGGTCACTCGGGGTCGCTCGGGGGTCAGGGGGTCACTCAGGGGTCAGGGGGTCACTCAGGGGTCACTCAGGGTCACTGAGGGGGAGGGGCATTACCCGGGGGGGGGGGTTGGTGGATTTTTGGGGTTTGGGGCTTTGGGGGTTTTGGGGATTTTTTGGGATTTTTGGGGGGGATTTTGGGAGGTTATTGGGGGGTTTTGAGGGGTTTTTGGGGTTTGGAGGTTTTGGGGATTTTTGGGGATTTTTTTGGTTGGTTTTTGTGGATTTTTTTGGGGTTTTGGAGGTTATTGGGGGGTTTTGAGGGGTTTTTGGGGTTTGGAGGTTTTGGGTATTTTTGTGGATTTTTTGGTGGGTTTTTGTGGATTTTTTGGTGGGTTTTTTGGGCGGGTTTGGGAGGTTATTGGGGGGTTTTGAGGGGTTTTTGGGGTTTGTGGGTTTTGGGGTTTTTTTTGGTGGGTTTTTCTGGATTTTTTTGGTGTTTTTTGGGGGTTTTTGGGGCGTTACCCCGGCGGGTAGGGCGGCGCGCCCTCCTCCATGCCGGGCGGCTCCAGGTGCGCCAGGTGGAAGCTGCGGGAGATCTCCTGCATCTCCGGGTGCCCGAAGAGCTCCGAGAAGCACGTCAGGTCTGGGGGGGAGGGGAGGGTCAGCGGGGTGGGGGAGGGGCGTGGGGGGCGCGGGGGGGGGGGGAGGGGGACTCACGCGTGTGCCCCACGTCCGGGAAGGTCACCAGGGCGGGGCGGCCGGGCCGGGGGCACCCCGAGACCCAGGCGTGGAGCACCCCGAAAGGCGTCTCCAGGAGGTGCTGGGGACGGGGGGACAATCAGCAAAGCAAGGAAAGATACCCCAAAAACACGGGGCTCGCACCCGCCAAAAATCCGGGGATTGCACCCAAAAAAACGGGGAACGAGCGCCCCGAAAATCCGGGGTTTGCACCCAAAAAAAATGGGGAATGAGCGTCCCGAAAATCCGGGGATTGCACCCAAAAAAACCGGGGAACGAGCGCCCCGAAAATCCCGGGATTGCACCCAAAAAAAACGGGGAACGAGCGCCCCGAAAATCCGGGGTTTGCACCCAAAAAAACAAGGCACGAGCGCCCCGAAACTACGGGGTTTGCACCCAAAAAAACGGGGCCCGAGCGCCCCGAAAATCTGGGGTTTGCACCCAAAAAAACCGGGGAACGAGCGCCCCGAAAATCCGGGGATTGCACCCAAAAAAACCGGGGAACGAGCGCCCCGAAAATCCGGGGATTGCACCCAAAAAAACCGGGGAACGAGCGCCCCGAAAATCCGGGGATTGCACCCAAAAAAACAAGGCACGAGCGCCCCGAAACTCCGGGGATTGCACCCAAAAAAACGGGGCATGAGCGCCCCGAAAATCCGGGGTTTGCACCCAAAAAAAACAGGGCATGAGCGCCCCGAAAATCCGGGGTTTGCACCCAAAAAAACCGGGGAACGAGCGCCCCGAAAATCCGGGGTTTGCACCCAAAAAAACGGGGCCCAAGCGTCCCAAAAATCTGCAAAACAACACAAAAAAACCCCGGAACTCAAGTACCCCAAAACTCCGAGATTTGCACCCAGAAAAACCAGGGCACAATCCCCCCAAAAATCCGGGGTTCACACCCAAGAAACAGGACCTGAGTCCTCCAAAAATCCCTTCTTTGTCCCCAAAATCGATGGATTCTACACTTCTTGCCCCAAAAATCCCCAGTTTGGCCACAAATCCCAAAGCTCTGCCAAAATCCTCCCTTTTATCCCCAAAAACTTACCTTTTATCCCAAAATCCTCCCTTTTATCCCCAAATCCTCCTTTTATTTCCAAAATCCTCCCTTTTATCCCAAAAATCCTCCCTTTTATCCCCAAATCATCGTTTTTATCCCCAAAATCCTCCCTTTTATCCCCAAATCCTCCTTTTATTTCCAAAATCCTCCCTTTTATCCCAAAATCCCTCCCTTTTATCCCCAAATCCTCCTTTTTATCCCCAAAATCCTCCTTTTTATCCCCAAATCCTCCTATTTATCCCAAAAATCTCCCTTTTATCCCCAAATCCTCCTTTTTATCCCCAAAATCCTCCTTTTTATCCCCAAATCCTCCTATTTATCCCAAAAATCTCCCTTTTATCACCAAATCCTCCCATTTATCCCCAAAACTCTGCTCCCATATCACCAAATCCCCAAATCCCAATTCCTCCTTCCCCTCCCCAAAATTCCCTCATTTTTCTCCCCAAAATTCCCCCTTTCCCCCCCATCCAAAATTCCCCATTTCCCCCCCAAAATTCCACCCCAAATCACCGAATCTCACCCCAAATTCCCGGAGTCCAGATCCCCCATTTCCTCCCCAAATTCCTCTTTGTCCCCAAAATCCCCAAATCCCCAAAATCTCAAATCCCAAAATCTCAAATCCCAAATCCCCAAATCCCCAAACTCCCCAAATCCCTAAATCACCAAAATCTCAAATCCAAAAATCCCCAAATCCCCAAAATCTCAAATCCCAAAATCTCAAATCCCAAATCCCCAAATCCAAAAATCCCCAAATCTCCAAATCCCCAAAATCCCCAATTCACCGAAATCTCAAATCCCCAAATCCCCAAATCCAAAAATCCCAATATCCCCAAAATCCCCAAATCCCAAATCAAAAATTCTCAAAATCCCCAAATCCCCAAAATCTCAAATCCCAAAATCCCCCAAATCCCCAAAATCTCAAATCCCAAAATCCCCCAAATCCCCAAACCCCTCGCCCCAAATTTCCCCAATTATTTCCCCAAATTTCCCGTTTTCCCCAAATTTCCGCAATTTCCCCAAATTTCCCGTTTTCCCCAAATTTCCCCAAATTTCCTCAATTCCCCTCCCCAAAATCTCGCCCCTCCCCCTCCCGCCCCTCCCCCCACGCGGCCACGCCCTGAATTTCCCCCCTCCCAAAAATCCCCCAAACCCCCGGAAATCCCGGGAATTTTGGGGAGGGGGCGGTGGGGGAGGGCAGGGGGCGGCGTGGGGGGAGGGGTGGGGGGTGCCCGCCCCTCCCCCACCCTTCCCCTCCCCCCCCTCACCTTGACCTCCGCGGGGGGAGGGGCGGCCTCGTGCAGCTCCATGACCCTGGAATTTCGGGGGGGGAGGGGGGGAGGGGGGCGAGGTCAGAGGTCACGACCCCCTCCCCCACCACCCCCCACCGCGCCCCTCCCCCACCCCCCCACCCCGCCCCTCCCCCACCCCCCCAAATCCCCCGGGGTCGGAACCTGCGGCCACCTTGAGGCGCCCTCTGAGAGCCCCTCCCCCCCCGGCCCCTCCCCCACCCCTCCCCCACCCCGGCCCCTCCCCCACCCCACCCGGCCCCTCCCCCCACCCCCGCCCGGTTCCCACGGGGTGGGGGAGGGGCGCGGCCCCAAAATAGCCCCGGGCCGCCGCCGCCCCTCCCCCCACCCGCGCACCCCTCTCATTACTTTAATTAAACACTCCGCACTCATTAACGCCCGTCCGGCTTTTAATTAACGTCACTCGACTCTTAATTTAAGTTTTTTCCGACTTTTAATCGAGTTTCTTTCGCTTTAATGAACTTTTAATCAACTTCTTAATCAACGTTTCCCCCCCCGCCCTCATTAAGGCCACGCCCCCTCCCCTCATTAATTACTCGTTCATCAATCAATTAACTGGCCTGCAGCGATGGGAGGGGCGCCTGGAATGTAAACGAGCTGGAACGATTCGTTAATGAATCAATTAATGAACCGTGCAAAGGAGAACTGGGTTGGCTAATTAACCTCCGATCGTTGATTAATTAAACCTCTGGGGTTAATCAAGCCCCTGAAAGCAGCAGCCTCAATCAGGATAATTAATCGGGATGATTAATTGGCCTTTGCTAATTATTTGCGGGCGTCATTAGCATTGATTAATTAATTGATGGCGATTATTAGCCCTGAATTAATTAATCTGTGGGGAAAATGAAGCACTAACAATTAGTTGGGGGGCTGATGAATTTTGAATAAATTATTGGCCTGGGCTAACTAATCATTAGACATTAATTATCCTGAGTAATCGATTGAGAAGCGATATAGCCTTAAATAATTAATTGCAGCAGCTAATTAATAGTTAGTAACAGCACTAATGGACCTGGAGTAGTTAACAGGGTGGGCTAATTAATCCGGGACAATTAAAGGATTAATTAACCTGGAATGATCAATGGCGCTCTACTGCCAGGAATAATTAATGGAATGAGACTAACGAACCTGGAATGATTATTCAAGGGGATTAATTAGCCTGGACTAATCAATCAGTCGATTAACTGCGTACCTCGCCCTGAGAGTTCACCGCTCATTAACGGGCGCTAATTAATGCGCTGGGGAGACGCACACAGGACGGATGTGGAATTAATTACATGGGGGTCACACGGGAATTGATTAATTGCATGGGAATTAATTAATTACGTGGAACTAATCACACAGGAATTAATTCATTACATGGGAATTAATTAATTACACGGAACTAATCACACAGAATTAAGGCAAAATCCAGGGGGGACAAAGACCGGGACAACACGGAATTAATGAGTTGGGATTAATTAATTGGGATTAATGATTTGGGATTAATGACATGGGACTGATGATTTGGAATTAATGACATGGAATTAACGACACGGAATTAATGACAGGGATTAATGAATTTGGATTAATGACATGGAATTGATTATTCGGAATCAATGACACAGAATTAACGACACGGAATTAATGACACGGAATTAATGACACGCGATTAATAACACGGAGTTAATAACAGGGCAGTAATGACACGGAATTAACAAGTTGGGATTAATGACGCGGAATCCATGACGCGGAATTTCATGGATTCCCAGGGAATTAAGGCAAAATCCAATCCACGGGAACGACACGGGAATGTCATGGGAATGTCATGGGAACGTCATGGGATTCCCGGGGGATTTCCTGGAGATTCCCGGGGGATTCCCAAGGATTTCCAGGAATTCCAGGGGATTCCCAGAGGATTCCCCGGGGGATTCCCAGGGCATTCACAAGGGGATTTCCCAGGGGATTCCCGAGGGAATTCCCAGAGGATTCCCAGGGTATTCCAAAGGGGATTTCCCAGGGGATTCCTGGTGATTTACAGGTGATTTCCCGGGGGATTCCCAAAGGATTTCCCAGGGGATTCCCAAGGGATTTCCCCAGGGATTTCCCCAGGGGATTCCCAAAGGATTTCCCAGGGGATTCCCACGGGATTTCCCAGGTGATTTCCCGGGAGATTCCAGAGGGATCCCCACAGGATTCCCAAGAAATTCCCAGGGGATTCCCAAGGGATTTCCCCAGGGGAATCCCCAGAGCATTCCAAAGGGATTTCCCAGGTGATTTCCCGGGAGATTCCAGGGGGATCCCCACGGGATTCCCAGGAAATTCCCGGGGGATTCCCAAGGGATTTCCCCAGGGACTTTCCCAGGGGATTCCCAAGGGATTTCCCAAAAATTCCCAGGGGATTCCCAAGGGATTTCCCCAGGGGATTCCCCAGGGATTTCCCAGGAGATTCCAGGGGGATCCTCACGGGATTCCCAAGAAATTCCCGGGGGATTCCCGGGGGACCCCCACGGGATCAAGGCACCGCCTGGAGTTGCAGGGACGACACGGAACCGCCCGTGCGTGACGTCACCCCCCCCCGGATGTGACGTCACCCCCCGGATGTGACATCACACCCCCAGATGTGACGTCACACCCCAGATGTGACGTCACCTCCCCATGTGTGATGTCATGCCCCCAGATGTGACGTCACACCCCAGATGTGACATCACCCCCCGGATGTGACGTCACCTCCCCATGTGTGATGTCATGCCCCCAGATGTGACGTCACCCCCAGATGTGATGTCACCCCCCAGATGTGACGTCACCCCCCTGTATGTGACGTCACCCCCCGGATGTGACGTCACGCCCCCCGGGTGACGTCACGGCGCCTCGGGCCCGGCGCGGCGCCGCCCGGGCTGGTCCAGCTGCGGCGCCAGGGCCAGCAGCAGCGCCCGCAGGTGCCGCGCGCCCTCCTGCGCCGCCGCCAGCACCTCCTCGTGCCCCGAGTGCGCCGCGGCGGCGGCGGCGGCCTCGGCCTCGGCCTCGGCGTCGTCGTCGTCGTCCAGCTCGTCGGCGGGCGCGATGTTGGTGATGAGCGACAGCCCCAGCACGCGCAGCCCCAGGTGCCGCGCGGCCGACGCCTCCGACACCGTGCTCATACCTGCGCGTGGGGAAGGGCGGGCGTGGGTGGGCACGGGGGCACAGCGGGGCGTGGCCGGGCACGGCCAGAGGTACACCTGGGCATGCCCAGATATATACCTGAGCACACCTGGGCACACCTGAGCACACCCAAATATACTCCTGAGCACACCTGAGCACACCTGAGCACACCTGAGCACACCTGGGCACACCCAAATATACACCTGAGCACACCTGAGCACACCTGGGCACACCCAAATATACACCTGAGCACACCTGGCACACCTGGGCACACCCAAATATACACCTGAGCACACCTGGCACACCTGGGCACACCCAAATATACACCTGAGCACACCTGAGCACACCTGAGCACACCCAAATATACACCTGAGCACACCTGGCACACCTGGGCACACCCAAATATACACCTGAGCACACCTGAGCACACCTGAGCACACCCAAATATACACCTGAGCACACCTGGCACACCTGGGCACACCCAAATATACACCTGAGCACACCTGAGCACACCTGGGCACACCTGACCACACCCAGACATACACCTGGGCACACCTGAGCACACCTGGAGACACCCAAACATACACCTGGGCACACCTGAGCACACCTGGACACACCTGGACACACCTGGGCACACCCAAACATACACCTGAGCACACCTGGACACACCTGGGCACAGTCAGACATACACCTCAGCACACCTGGGCACACCTGGGCACACCCAGACATACACCTGGGCACACCTGGGCACACCTGAGCACACCTGGGCACACCTGAGCACACACCTGGGGTGCGCTGACCCCAAACTCAGGGGGGTTTGGAGTGATTTGGGGCTGCTTTCCGACTTTTTTGGGGCTGTTTTAGGGTGATTTGGGGCTGTTTGGGGCTGGATTTGGGGTGATTTGGGGCTGTTTTGGGGCTGGATTTTGGGCTGGATTTGGGGTCACTTTGGGGTTGGATTTGGGGCTGGATTTGGGGTCACTTTGGCTGGATTTGGGGCTGGATTTGGGGTCACTTTGGCTGGATTTGGGGCAGAATTTGGGGCTGGATTTAGATCTGGATTTGGGGTCACTTTGGGGCTGCATTTTTGGGTCTGATTTGGGTCTTTTTCGGGACTCTTTCAGGATTTTTTCGGGACTCTTTCAGGATTCTTTCGGGACTCTTTTGGGATCTTTTCGGGGCGGATTCGGGGCCCCCTCCCCGCCCCTCTCCTCACCGACGGCGTCGGCGCCGACGCGCCGCAGGTACCGGCACTCGGCGGGGGTCTCGTAGCTGGGGCCCCCCACGCCCACGTAGACCCCGGAGCGCGCCCGCAGCTCCTTGGGCGCCAGCGCCAGCGCCAGGCGCCGCAGCGCCGGGTCGTAGGCGTCCAGCATGGACGGGAACCGCGGCCCGAACCTGCCGGGGCACGGCACCGGCCGTCCTCACCCCGGAACCGGCCCCGTCTGCCTCAAATTGTCAATTCTCACCCCAAAACCGGCCCCGTCTGCCTCAAATTGTCAATTCTCACCCCAAAACCGGCCCTGTCTGCCTCAATCTGTTCGTTCTCACCCCAAAACCGGCCCCGTCTGCCTCAAATTGTCAATTCTCACCCCAAAACTGGCCCCGTCTGCCTCAAATTGTCAATTCTCACCCCAAAACTGTCCCCGTCTGCCTCAATCTGTTCGTTCTCACCCCAAAACAAGCCTGCCCCACCTACCCTCCAAATCCCCCTTTTTTTCACCCCAAATCCCCTTTTATCCACCCCAAATCCCTCCTTCTCCCCCCAAATCCCCCTTAATTTTCACCCCAAACCCCTTTTTCCACCCCAATCCCCCTTTCCCCCCCCAAATCCCCCCTTTTTCACCCCAAATCCCCATTTTGTTCCCTTTTTTTCACCCCAAACCCCCATTTTCACCCCAAATCCCCCCCTTTCCCCATTTTTTCACCCCAAATCCCCATTTTTCCCACAAATCCCCCCTTTCCCCCCCAAATTCCCCTTTTTCACTGCAAACCCCCTTTTTTTCACCCCAAATCCCCATTTTTCACCCCAAATCCCCCTTTCCCCCCCAAATCCCCATTTTTTCACCCCAAACCCCCTTTTCCACCCCAAATCCCCCTTTTTCTCACCCCAAATCCCCCTTTTTCTCACCCCAAACCCCCTTTTTCACCCCAAATCCCTGTTTTTTCACCCCAACCCCCCTTTTCTCACCCCAAACCCCCTTTTTGCACCCCAAACCCCTTTTTCCCCCTGTCTCCCCCCAAACCCCGCGCACCGGTCGTCGTTGGCCCCCACGAGGGGCGAGCGTCCGGCCAGGCCGGGCAGGTCGATGTGGTCGCGGATGACCAGGAGGTGGCCGGGCTCCAGTCCCGGCCGGAGCGAGCCGGCGGCGTTGGTCAGCACCAGGGTGTGCACGCCCAGCAGGGCGAGCGTCCGAACCGGGATCACGAGCTGGGGAGGGGCCAGGGAGGGTGTGGTCAGCACCAGGGTGTGGTCAGGGTGTGGTCAGGGCGTGGTCAGCACCAGGGCATGGTCAGGGTGTGGTCAGCACCAGGGCGTGGTCAGGGTGGGGTTAAGGGTGTGGCCAGGGGCGTGGCTAAAGGATCGGTGTGGGGAAGATGGGGGCAGGGAAAGGGGGCGTGTCCCAGGTGTCGGCTTGTCCCCAGGTGTGGGTGTGTCCCCAGGTGTGGGCGTGTCCCAGTTGTGGGCGTGTCCCCAGGTGTGGGCATGCCCCAGGTGTGGGCGTGTCCCCAGCTCTGGGTGTGTCCCCAGTTGTGGGCGTGTCCCCAGGTGTGGGCGTGTCCCAGTTGTGTGCGTGTCCCCAGGTGTGGGCGTGTCACCAGGTGTGGGCGTGTCCCAGGTGTGGGCGTGTCCTCAGGTGTGGGCGTGTCCCAGGTGTGGGCGTGTCCCAGGTATGGGCGTGTCCCAGGTGTGGGCGTGTCCCCAGGTGTGTGGATCCCCCCAGGTGTGGGCGTGTCCCCAGGTGTGGGTGTGTCCCCAGGTGTGGGCGTGTCCCCAGGTGTGGGCGTGCCCCAGGTGTGGGCGTGTCCCAGGTGTGGGTGTGTCCCCAGGTGTGGGCGTGTCCCCAGCTCTGGGCGTGTCCCAGGTGTGGGCGTGTCCCAGGTGTGGGCGTGTCCCCAGCTCTGGGCGTGTCCCCAGCTCTGGGCGTGTCCCCAGGTGTGGGCGTGTCCGAGGTGTGGGCGTGTCCCAGGTGTGGGCGTGGCCCCGTGACCCCGCCTCACCTGGGTGGAGCTGTACCCCTCGTACAGGTGGAACCGGCCCTGCAGGATGGCGCAGGGGGCGGAGCCCAGCCGGCCGACGACCAATCGCCCGGCGTGGCCCGGCACTGGGGGCGGGGCCGGGGGTCACCACGCCCACTCCGAGCGCCAGGTGAGCTCCGGCCCCGCCCCAAACCCCCAAAAAACCCCAAAACCACCCCAAAACTGCCCCAAATCCCCCCAAAACCAGTGCTCCCAGTCCCTCCCAGTCCCTCCCAGTGCTCCCAGTCCATCCCAGTCCCCCAATTGCTCCCAGTTCATCTCAGTGCTCCCAGTCCCTCCCAGTGCTCCCAGTAACACCCGTAACCCCGGTCTGTCCCACTCCCCCCAGTGCTCCCAGTCCATCCCAGTGCTCCCAGTCCATTCCAGTCCCCCCAGTCCCCCCAGTGCTCCCAGTCCATCCCAGTGCTCCCAGTCCATCCCAGTGCTCCCATTGCTCCCAGTACATCTCAGTGCTCTCAGTCCCTCCCAGTGCTCCCAATGCTCCCAGTCCATCCCAGTGCTCCCAGTGCTCCCAGTAACCCCCATAACCCCGGTGACCCCGGTCTGTCCCAGTCCCCCCAGTGCTCCCAGTCCCTCCCAGTCCCTCCCAGTGCTCCCAGTACCGGTGCTGCGGGGGAAGTGCGGGATGTCGCGGTAGTCGAAGCTCTGCGCCTCGCTCAGCTCCCAGTGCTCCCAGTAACCCCCGTAACCCCGGTGACCCCGGTCTGTCCCAGTCCCCCCAGTGCTCCCAGTGCTCCCAGTCCCTCCCAGTCCATCCCAGTACCGGTGCTGCGGGGGAAGTGCGGGATGTCGCGGTAGTCGAAGCTCTGCGCCTCGCTCAGCTCCCAGTGCTCCCAGTGCTCCCAGTAACCCCGGTGACCCCGGTCTGTCCCAGTCCCCCCAGTGCTCCCAGTGCTCCCAGTCCCTCCCAGTCCATCCCAGTACCGGTGCTGCGGGGGAAGTGCGGGATGTCGCGGTAGTCGAAGCTCTGCGCCTCGCTCAGCTCCCAGTGCTCCCAGTGCTCCCAGTAACCCCGGTGACCCCGGTCTGTCCCAGTCCCCCCAGTGCTCCCAGTGCTCCCAGTCCCTCCCAGTCCATCCCAGTACCGGTGCTGCGGGGGAAGTGCGGGATGTCGCGGTAGTCGAAGCTCTGCGCCTCGCTCAGCTCCCAGTGCTCCCAGTAACCCCCATAACCCCGGTGACCCCGGTCTGTCCCAGTCCCCCCAGTGCTCCCAGTCCCTCCCAGTCCCTCCCAGTGCTCCCAGTACCGGTGCTGCGGGGGAAGTGCGGGATGTCGCGGTAGTCGAAGCTCTGCGCCTCGCTCAGCTCCCAGTCCATCCCAGTGCTCCCAGTAACCGCCGTAACCCCGGTGACCCCGGTCTGTCCCAGTCCCCCCAGTGCTCCCAGTCCCTCCCAGTCCCTCCCAGTGCTCCCAGTACCGGTGCTGCGGGGGAAGTGCGGGATGTCGCGGTAGTCGAAGCTCTGCGCCTCGCTCAGCTCCCAGTGCTCCCAGTAACCCCCGTAACCCCGGTGACCCCGGTCTGTCCCAGTCCCCCCAGTGCTCCCAGTGCTCCCAGTCCCTCCCAGTCCATCCCAGTACCGGTGCTGTGGGGGAAGTGCGGGATGTCGCGGTAGTCGAAGCTCTGCGCCTCGCTCAGCTCCCAGTGCTCCCAGTAACCCCGGTGACCCCGGTCTGTCCCAGTCCCCCCAGTGCTCCCAGTCCCTCCCAGTGCTCCCAGTCCCTCCCAGTGCTCCCAGTACCGGTGCTGCGGGGGAAGTGCGGGATGTCGCGGTAGTCGAAGCTCTGCGCCTCGCTCACGTCCTGCGCCAGCGCCCCCAGCCCCGAGCCGCACACCAGCGCCACCCGCGGCTGCTCCCGGAACTGCGCCTGCAGCCAGCGCGCGGCCTCGGCGCACGCCTCGAAACTGGGGGGGACAGGCGCCAGTTAGGGACCAGTACGGACCAGTATGGACCAGTATGGACCAGTACGGACCAGTTAGGGACCAGTATGGACCAGTTAGGGACCAGTACGGACCAGTTAGGGACCAGTACGGACCAGTACAGACCAGTTAGGGACCAGTATGGACCAGTACGGACCAGTAGGGACCATTACAGACCAGTTAGGGACCAGTATGGACCAGTTAGGGACCAGTATGGACCAGTATGGACCAGTTAGAGACCAGTATAGACCAGTTAGGGACCAGTACGGACCAGTTAGGGACCAGTACGGACCAGTATAGACCAGTATAAATTGGCATGGACCAGTACAGATTCCTACGGACCACCATGGACCAGTATGGACCATCATAGACCAGTATGGACCAGTATGGACCATCATGGACAAGTATGGACCATCATGGACCAGTTAAGGACCATCATGGACCAGTATGGACCAGTATGGACCAATAGGGCACCAGGATGGACCAGTATGGACCAGGATGGACCAGTTTGGCACCAGGATGGACCAGTGTGAATTAGTGTGGCATGAGGATAGACCAGTATGGACCAGTTTGGCAGCAGGACGGACCAGTACGGACCAGTACAAATTACTAAGGACCATCATGGACCAGTATGGACCAGTATGGACCATCATGGACCAGGATTGACCAGTATGGACCAGGATGGACCAGGATGGACCACCATGGACCAGTGTGGACCAGGATGGACCACCATGGACCAGTGTGGACCAGGATGGACCAGTATGGACCATCATGGACCAGGATTGACCAGTATGGACCAGGATGGACCAGGATGGACCACCATGGACCAGTGTGGACCAGGATGGACCACCATGGACCAGTGTGGACCAGGATGGACCAGTTTGGCACCAGGATGGACCAGTTTGGCACCAGGATGGACCACCATGGACCAGTGTGGACCAGTATGGACCACCATGGACCAGTATGGACCAGGATGGACCAGTTTGGCACCAGGATGGACCAGGATGGACCAGAATGGACCACCATGGACCAGTGTGGACGAGGATGGACCACCATGGACCAGTGTGGACCAGGTTGGACCAGTACGGACCATGATGGACCAGGATGGACCAGTATGGACCAGTATGGACCAGGATGGACCACCATGGACCAGTGTGGACGATGATGGACCACCATGGACCAGTGTGGACCAGGATGGACCAGTATGGACCAGTATGGACCAGTGTGGACCAGTTTGACCCCCGGGACCCCCCGGATGACCCCGGGATGACCCCGGGACCCCCAAAATGCCCCCATCCCCCCCCAACCCCTCCCGGCCGCCCGACCTTGACTCTCGCCCCGCGGCCGGGCCCGGGGCCAGGCGGACTTGGGACAGGGCGGGCGCCGCCCCGCCCCACCACAGAAACCCCAAAAAACCCCAAAAACCCCAAAAATCCCCCAAAATCCTCCCCCCTCCCCTCCATCCTAACTGGGGGGGGTCTTTAATCCCCCTGGCCACGCCCTCTGAGCGCCGATTGGCCGCGCCGGCGGCGCCAGACCCACCGCCCTCTTTCCCATTGGGCGATCCGCCTGCCCCCGCCCCTCCCATCGCCAAAAATGCCCCGAAATCCCCGGAATTCGCCCCAAAATCCGCCCCCCCCTCCCGGTCTCACCTCCCGTCCATCCCGGCCGCGTCTGCGCCGCCGCCCCGGCACCGCCGCTTATAAACGGCCCCGCCCTCTGACGTCACCCGCCCCCGAGCCTCCGCCAATCAGCGGCCGCGCCGCCCCGCGCGCCGTCGCCATGGCGACGGCCCGGCGGGGGCGTCCACCAATGGGAGCGCGGCGCGCGGGGGAGGCAGCCAATGGGAGGGCTCGGAGAGGGGGAGGCGGTGGTGGGAAATCACGTGAGGGCGGCAGCGACCAATGGGAGGGCGGGGTGGGGAACGCGGAAAAGCAGCGCGTGAGAGGGGGTGTTGCCATGGCAACGGAAGGCGGGGCGGGGGCGGGGAGCGTCACGTGGGGCGGGAGGGCCAATGGGAGCGCGCGGAGCCGCGGAGGGGACAGGGAGGCGTTGCCTGGCAACGCCGCGGGGCCGGAGGTCACGTGACTCAGCGGAACCAATGGGAGCCCGCCGAGGGTGGCGGGCCGCCCTCACGTGACCGCCCCGCGGACCAATGGCTGGCGGAGGGGCGTGTCCCGGCGCGCTGTCATCATGGCGGACGGGGAGCGCTCGCCGCTGCTGCCGCCCGAGGCGGGGCCGGGCCCGGGCGGGGCCGCGGCCGCCGGTGAGAGACGGAGAGAGGGAAGGTGGCGGGGCCGCTCGGGACGAGGGGCGTGGTCTGTCGGGGGGCGTGGCTGACCGCGCCGCTCCGCTTTGACAGGCGGCGGAGGGGCGGGGCCAGGCGAGGCCCCGCCCCCTTTCTCGCCGCTGGGCAGCCCCGAGGCGGCGGGGGCGGGGCCGCCGGCGGTCACGTGCCGCGTGTGCCAGCGGCCAATCAGCGTGGAGGGGAAGGCGCACCAGCACGTGGTCAAGTGCGGGGGGTGTGGCGAGGCCACGGTGAGGGGGCGGGGCCAGCCGGGGGCGGGGCCTGCTGGGGCGGGAAGGGCGGGGATTGGGCGGGGCCAGCCGGGGGCGGGGCCTGCCGGGGGAGGGGCCTGCCGGAGGAGGGAAGGGCGGGGATTGGGCGGGGCCAGCCGGGGGCGGGGCCTGCGGGGAGGCGGGGCCTGCTGGGGGCGGGGATTGGGCGGGGCCAGCCGGGGGCGGGGCCTGCAGGGAGGCGGGGCTTTCTTGGGGAGGCGGGGCGGGGATTGGGCGGGGCCAGAATGGGCGGGGCTTGTGGGGGAGTGCGGAAGGGGGCGTGACATGATTGGGTGTGGCCAGAGTGGGCGGGGCTTGAAGTGAGGGAGTGTAAGGGGGCGTGGCCTTTGGGGGCGTGATGTGATTGGGTGTGGCCAGAGTGGGTGGGGCTTGGAGGTAGAGTGTGGGCGTGGCGTATGGGGCGTGGCCTGCATTGGGTGTGGTCTCAGGGGGCGTGGCTTGGGAGAAGTGGGCGTGGTCTCATGGGTAAATAGGGCGTGGCCTCAGCCGGGTTGGGGCGGGGTTTGGGTGGTTGAGGGGCGTGTCCTGGAGTGGGCGGGTCCGGGGGTCGGGGGGCGTGTCCCGCTGAGGCCCCGCCCCCCCCGCGCGGCGGCAGCCAATCCGCACGGCCCCCGGCGGGAAGAAGTACGTGCGGTGCCCCTGCAACTGCCTGCTGGTGTGCCGCGCCTCGGCCCAGCGCATCGCCTGCCCCCGGCCTTACTGGTCAGACTGGGAGCACTGGGACAAGGCTGGGGGGGCCGGGAGGGGGCTGGGGGGGGATTGGGGGGGACTGGGAGCGACTGGGAGGGACTGGGAGGGGATTGGGGGGGACTGGGAGGGACTGGGAGTGACTGGGAGGGGATTGGGGGGGACTGGGAGGGGATTGGGGATGACTGGGAGGGACTGGGAGCTACTGGGAGGGACTGGGGCGGGATTGGGGGGGACTTGGAGGGACTGGGAGGGGATTGGCGGGGACTGGGAGGGGATTGGGGGGGACTGGGAGGCACTGGGAGTTACTGGGATGGTGTTTTGAGGTTGGGAGAGACTGGGAGAGGTCACTGGGCCATACTGGGAGCATTCATGGGTCTATTGGGCCATACTGGGAGCATTGGGAGCGGTCACTGGTCCATACTGGGGTTCCTGGTCCATACTGGGAGCACTGGGAGTGGTCACTGGTCCATACTGGGGTTACTGGTCCATACTGGGAGCACTGGGAGTGGTCACTGGTCCATACTGGGGTTACTGGTCCATACCGGTCCATACTGGGGGCCCTGGGCGCGGCCCCGCCCCCCTCCCAGTATAACCCAGTTCTCCCAGTAAGCGCATCATCAACCTGGGCCCGGTGCACTCGGGGGCGCCCAGCCCGGACCCTCCCCCCGGCGGGGTGCGCGTGGCCTGCGCCCACTGCGGCGGCCCCTTCCTGGTGAGACACGCCCCTTCCGGCCCCGCCCCTTCCGGCCCCGCCCACTTCCGGCCCCGCCCCGCTGACCACGCCCCCTTCCCGCAGTGGGCGGAGCTCCCCGACCGCTCGCTGGCCCGCTGCCCGCACTGCCGCAAGGTGTACGTGAGGCCCCGCCCCCTTATAGGGCGTGGCCGGCGCTGGCCACGCCCCCGGGTGGGCGTGGTCGCGCACGTGGTGACCACGCCCCTCTGGCCACGCCCAGGTCTGCGATTGGCCGGCGGTTCCCGCGGCGCCGCTGCCTCTGCTGTCTGCTGGGGGCGCTGCTGATGGGCGGGGCCGCCGCAGGGCTGGCGGTGAGGGCGGGGCTTAAAGGGGGCGGGGCCTAAAGGGGGCGGGGCCGCCGCAGGGCTGGCGGTGAGGGCGGGGCTTAAAGGGGGCGGGGCAAAAGGGGGCGGGGCCTAAAGGGGGCGGGGCCGCCGCAGGGCTGGCGGTGAGGGCGGGGCCTAAAGGGGGCGGGGCTTAAAAAGGGGCGGGGCCGCCGCAGGGCTGGCAGTGAGGGCGGGGCTTAAAGGGGCGGGGCTTAAAAGGGGAGGGGCCTAAAGGGGCGGGGCCGCCGCAGGGCTGGCGGTGAGGGCGGGGCTTAAAGGGGCGGGGCGAAAGGGGCGTGGTCTAAAGGGCGCTGCTGATGGGCGGGGCAAAAGGGGCGGGGCTTAAAAGGGGCGGGGCAAAAAGGGGCGGGGCCTCAAGGGGGAGGAACTTAAAGGGGGCGGTGACAAGGGGGCGTGGCAGTAAGGGGGAGGGGCTTAAAGGGGGCGGGGTTTAAAAGGGGCGGTGACAAGGGGGCGGAGCCTAAAGGGGCGGGGCTTAAAGGGCGTGATTCAGTGGGTGGGGCTTAAAGGGGAGGGACTAAAGGGGCGTGGTTCAGTGGGCGGGGCTTAAAGCGGGTGTGGCTGGGGGTTGGATGAGGGAGAAAAGGGGTGTGGCTTAAAGGGGGCGTGGCCTGAAGGGGTGGAATCTGCATGAAGCTATGAGGGGCGTGGCTCAAAAGGCCGTGGAGGGTGTGGGTCAAGTGGGCGGGGGCTTACAGGCTCAATTAAGGTGAGGGGGCGTGGCCAGAGGAGCTGACCACGCCCCCCGGCGCCCCGCCCAGGCCGGCACGTGGTGGCTGTGGCGGCGGGCGCGGTGGGTGCCGGCGGCGTGGGCGGTGCTGGGGGCGGGCGCGGGGGCGTGTCTGCTGCGGGCGGCCTATTGGGGCTGCGTGCGCGTCAGCCAGCCCTCCCCCCGCGGGCCTGACCACGCCCACCCCCGCGGGACACGCCCACCCTTCGCGGGACACGCCCACCCATCGCGGGACACGCCCCGTTGGTTATCGGGCAGTTAACCCACTCCCGGCCCCGCCCCTTCCGCATGGCCCCGCCCCTCCCGCATGCCTCGGGCCCCGCCCCCTTGTACATAAGCCCCGCCCCCTTGTACAGCATTATTTATTCATGGCCACGCCCACGGGGGGGGCGGGCCCGGTGTGTAAATAAACCCAAAATTCCCAGGTTTCACCCCAAAATTCACCTTTATTACAACACCACGGGGAAAGGGGCGGGGCCGGAGGGGGCGGGGCCTGCGCGGGGGGAGGGGCGGGAGCCGATTTGGGGACGTTTGGGGCGGTTTTGGGTCCGAGTTCGGCAGCACCTGAGAGCCCCAAATTTGGGGCCGTTTTGGGGGAATTTGGGGGAAAACGAGGGCGGGGCGCCATCTTGGCCTCGATGACATCATCAAAACTCTTTTGGGTCAATTTCGGGAGGTTTTGGGTCGATGTTCACCTGGTTAAAAGCGGGATTCCAGTTTGGCTTTGATGACGTCATCAGCACCCAAATTTGGGCGGTTTTGAGCCAATTTTGGGCCGATTTCAGCCCAACCCGACTCGATTCAGGTTTGACTCATTCCGAGCCAATTTGGGCCAAATTGGGCCAAAAAACGCCCAGATAAAAGCAAACACCATCGAAATCCAACTCTGAGTGATTCTGAGCCAATTTAAGCCAATTTTGGGCCAAATTGGGCCAAAAAACGTCCAATTAAAAACAGACAATGGCCTAAAACACCACCTTTAAGACATTTTGGGCCAATTTGAGCCGATTTTGGGCCAAACTGAGCCAAAACACACCAAACCAAAGGTGGAGAACGCCATCAAGCTCCAAGTTTGAGCAAATTCAAGCCAATTTTGGCCAAATTGAGCCAAAAGACATCCAATTAAAAACAGACATCATCAATCTCAAATTCTGAGCCATTTTGAGCCAATTTGAGCTGATTTTGGGCCAAATGGAGCCAAAACACATCAAACAAAGGTGGAGAACGCCATCAAGCTCCAACTTTGAGCGATTTTGAGCCAATTTTGGCCAAATTTAGCCAAGACACATCCAATTAAAAACAGACATCATCAATCTCAAATTCTGAGCCATTTTGAGTCAATTTGAGCTGATTTTGGGTCAAATTAAGCCAAGATACACCAAACCAAAGGTGGAGAACGCCATCAAGCTCCAACTTTGAGCGATTTTGAGCCAATTTAATCTGATTTTGGGCCAAATTAAGCCAAAACACACCAAACCAAAGGTGGAGAACGCCATCAAGCTCCAACTTTGAGCGATTTTGAGCCAATTTGAGCTGATTTTGGGCCAAATCCAGCCAAGACACCTCCTAGTAAGAACACGCAACGCCACCAAACCGCACCTCGGGCGCTTCTCGCGGGAACGCCGCGCCGTTCCCGGCCCTAGACGGCCAGCAGCGCGGTGATGGGGCAGTGGTCGCTGCCCGTCACGGTGTTGCGGATCTTGGAGTCGCAGAGCGCGCCCAGCAGCCGCCGCGACAGCACGGCGTAGTCCAGCCGCCAGCCCACGTTGCGCGCCCGCGCGCCGCCCAGGTAGGTCCAGAAGGTGAAGGCGCCGCGCGCCTCGGGGTAGAGGTGGCGGAAGGAGTCGACGAAGCCGGCGGGCCAGCAGGCGCGAGAAGCCGTCGCGCTCCTGCGGCGTGAAGCCGGCGCTGGCGCGGTTGGCGCGCGGGTGGCACAGGTCGATCTCGGCGTGCGCCACGTTGAGGTCGCCGCAGAGCAGCACCGGCTTGCGCGCGTCCAGGCGGCGCAGGAAGGCCAGGAAGGCGGCGTCGAAGCGCAGGCGCGGCTCCAGCCGCACCAGCCCGCGCCCGGCGTTGGGCACGTAGGCGCACACCACGAAGAGCGACGGGAACTCGGCCGTCACCACCGGCCGTCGGCGTCGTGCTCCGGGTCGCCTGCGGGGACGGGCGGGAGGGGGTGAGGGGACTGGGAGGGATTGGGAACCACTGGGGGGACTGGGAAGGACTGGGAGGGGATTGGGAGGACTGGGAGGGGATTGGTAACAGACTGGGGGCACCGGGAGGGATTGGGGAGGATTGGGGGGGACTGGGAGGGGATTGGGAACAAACTGAAGGGACTGGGAGGGGATTTGGAACAAACTGGGGGGACTGGGAAGGGATTGGGAACTAACTGGGGGGACTGGGAGGGGATTGGGAACAAACTGAAGGGACTGGGAGGGATTTGGAACAAACTGGGGGGACTGGGAAGGGATTGGGAACAAACTGGGAGGACTGGAGGGAATTGGGAATCAACTGGAGGCACTGGGAGGGACTGGGAACAAACTGGGAGGACTGGGAGGGATTGGGAACCAACTGGGAGGACTGGGAGGGGATTGGGAACAAACTGGAGGGACTGGGAGGGGATTGGGAACAAACTGGGGGGACTGGGAGGGGATTGGGAACAAACTGGGGGGACTGGGAGGGGATTGGGAGGGATTTGGACCAACTGGGGGGACTGAGAAGGGATTGGGAACCAACTGGGGGCACTGGGAGGGGATTTGGAACAGACTGGGGGGACTGGGAGGGACTGGGAGACTGGAGTGGATTTCTGGGCACATTCTCAGGTGGATTTTGGGGCATTTTTGGGGCAGTTTCAGGGTAATTTTGGGGCAGTTTCAGGGTAATTTTGGGGCAGTTTCAGGGTGATTTCAGGGACACTTTTGGGGCAGTTTCAGGCCGATTTGGGGGTGATTTTAGGGCAGTCTCAGGCCAGTTTCAGGGTAATTTGAGGGCAGTTTCAGGCCAATTTTGGGGCAGTTTCAGGCTGACTTTGGGGCAGTTTCAGGCCAGTCTGGGGGTGACTTTGGGGCAGTTTCGGTCCGATCCGGGGGTGATTTGGGGCAATTTAAGGTTGATTTCAGGCCAATTTGGGGGCAGTTTCAGGCTGACTTTGGGGCAGTTTCAGGCCAGTCTGGGGGTGACTTTGGGCAGTTTCGGTCCGATCCGGGGGTGATTTGGGGGCAATTTTAGGTTGATTTCAGGCCAATTTTGGGGCAGTTTCAGGCTGACTTTGGGGCAGTTTCAGGCCAGTCTGGGGGTGACTTTGGCTCCGTTTGGGGCCCATCGGGCCCGCCGCCCTCACCGATGCCGTAGGTGACGTCCAGCGGCTCGCTGCGGGCCAGCAGCCCCACGCCGCTGTAGCCCGGCCGCTCCTTGGCGCTGCACCAGAACTGGTGCGGCAGCCCCGGCAGCGCCCGCACCTCGGCCGGCACCGCCGCCGCCGCGCACTTGGTCTCCTGCAGGCACAGCACGTCCGGCGCCTCCTCCTGCACCCACTGCCGGCGCCCAAATTGGACAGGGGAACCCAAAATTGTACTGGGGAACCCCAAAATTGTACCAGGAAAACCCAAAATTATACTGGGGAATCCCAAAATTGTACCAGGGATCCCAAAATTATACTGGGGAATCCCAAAATTGTACCAGGGATCCCAAAATTGCACAGGGGAATCCCAAAATTGTACTGGGGAACCCCAAAATTGTACCAGGAAAACCCAAAATTATACTGGGGAATCCCAAAATTGTACCAGGAAAACCCAAAATTATACTGGGGAATCCCAAAATTGTACCAGGGATCCCAAAATTGCACAGGGGAACCCAAAATTATACTGGGGAATCCCAAAATTGTGCCAGGGATCCCAAAATTGCACAGGGGAATCCCAAAATTGTACTGGGGAACCCCAAAATTGTACCAGGAAAACCCAAAATTATACTGGGGAATCCCAAAATTGTACCAGGGATCCCAAAATTGCACAGGGGAATCCCAAAATTATACTGGGGAATCCCAAAATTGTACTAGGGATCCCAAAATTGCACAGGGGAATCCCAAAATTGTACTGGGGAACCCCAAAATTATACCAGGAAAACCCCAAAATTATACCAGGAAAACCCCAAATTATACTGGAAAATCCCAAAATTACACCGGCGCCTCCTCCTGCACCCACTGCCGGGGCCCAAATTGGACAGGGGAACCCAAAATTATACTGGGGAACCCCGAATTATACTGGGGAATCACAAAATTGTACTGGGGAACCCCGAATTATACTGGGGAACCTCGAAATTATACCAGGAAAACCCCGAATTATACTGGGAAATCCCAAAATTACGCCGGCGCCTCCTCCCGCACCCACTGCCCGAAATTACAGCAGGGAACCCCGAATTATACTGGGGAACCCCAAAATTGTACCAGGGATCCCAAAATTGTACTGCGGAACCTCGAAATTATACCAGGAAAACCCCAAATTATACCAGGGAGCCCAAAATTATACTGGAGAACTTTAAAATTGTACCAGGGATCCAAAATTACACCGGTGCCTCCTCCTGCACCCACTGCCGGGGCCGAAATTACACCAGGGAACCCCGAGTTATACTGGGGAACCCCAAAATTGTACCGGAGAACCCCAAAATTACACTGGGGAACCCCAAAACTGTACAGGGGAACCCAAAATTGTACCAGGAAAACCCAAAATTATACAGAGGAACCCCAAAACTGTACAGGGGAACCCCAAAATTGTACCAGGAAATCCCAAAATTATACAGGGGAACCCCAAAATTGTACCAGGAAATCCCAAAATTATACAGGGGAACCCCAAAATTGTACAGGGGAACCCCAAAATTGTACCAGGAAATCCCAAAATTATACAGAGGAACCCCAAAATTGTACAGGGGAACCCCAAAATTGTACCAGGAAATCCCAAAATTATACAGAGGAACCCCAAAATTGTACAGGGGAACCCCAAAATTGTACCAGGAAATCCCAAAATTATACAGGGGAACCCCAAAATTACATCTGGGAACCCCCAAATTGCACCAGGGAATCCCAATAAGCCCCTCCCCCAAATCCACAAACCCCTCCCCCCCCCAAAGCCCCTCCCCTCCCCAATAAGCCCCTCCCCACTCCATGTAAGCCCCTCCCCACCACATAAGCCCCACCCCAAAGTCCCTCCCCCACCCCTCAGCCCCTCCCCACCCCATGTAAACCCCTCCCCACCGCATAAGCCCCACCCCAGAGTCCCTCCCCCACCCCTCAGCCCCTCCCCACCCCATGTAAGCCCCTCCCCACCCCATGTAAACCCCTCCCCACCACATAAGCCCCACCCCAAAGCCCCTCCCCACCCCATGTAAACCCCTCCCCACCGCATAAGCCCCACCCCAAAGCCCCTCCCCACCCCAAAGCCCCTCCCCACCCCAATAAGCCCCTCCCCACTCCATGTAAGCCCCTCCCCACCCCATGTAAACCCCTCCCCACCACATAAGCCCCACCCCAGAGTCCCTCCCCCACCCCTCAGCCCCTCCCCACCCCATGTAAGCCCCTCCCCACCCCACAAGCCCCTCCCTCCCCCCTCCCCCGCCCATTAACCCCTCCCTCCCCGCTGACCTGGGCGCCGCCCTTGCGCAGCCAGGCGCGCAGCCCGTCCACGTTCCAGGAGCTGACCTTGAGCGTCCAGCGCCGCCCCTCGGGCGTGGCCTCCCGCGGGGGCGGGTCCTCGTAGGGCGGGGCCGGGCTCGGCCCCGCCGCCTTCCGGGCCTTGGGGGCCGCGGGGGCTGCGGGAGCGGCGCGGGGGTGAACCGGGGGGACTGGGATAAACCGGGAGGGACTGGGATAAACTGGGAGGGAACTGGGAGGGACTGGGATAAACTGGGAGGGGATTGGGGGGACTGCGAGGGATTGGGAGGGACTGGGAGGGAACTGGGAGAGGATTGGGGGGGACTGGGAATAAACTGGGAGAGACTGGGATAAACTGGGAGGGAACTGGGGGGCACCGGGATAAACTGGGGGGGACTGGGATAAACTGGGAGGGAACTGGGGGGGACTGGGATAAACTGGGAAGGACTGGGATAAACTGGGAGGGGATTGGGGGGGACTGGGAATAAACTGGGAGAGACTGGGAGGGAATTAGGGGGGACTGGGAGGGACTGGGATAAACTGGGAGAGACTGGGAGGGGACTGGGATGGACTGGGAGGGGGTTGGGAGGGACTGGGAGGGACTGGGGGGACTGGGATAAACTGGGAGGAGATTGGGAGGGGATTGGGAGGGGTTTGGGGGGATTGGGAGGGACTGGGAGGGAACTGGGAGAGGATTGGGGGGACTGGGAATAAACTGGGAGGGACTGGGACGGAACTAGGGTGGACTGGGAGGGGATTGGGCTGAACTGGGAGGGACTGAGAGGGGATTGGGGGGGACTGCGGAGGATTGGGAATAAACTGGGAGAGACTGGGGGGGACTGGGAGGGAACTGGGAGGGACTGGGATAAACTGGAAGGGGATTCGGGGGGATTGGGATGGACTGTGGGGGACTGGGAGGGGATTGGGATGGACTGGGATAAACTGGGAAGGACTGTGGGGGACTGGGGGGAATTGGAGTGGACTGGGAGGGGATTGGGATGGACTGGGATAAACTGGGATGGACTGGGGGGGAACTGGGATAAACTGGGAGGAACTGGGAGGGGATTGGGGGGGAATGGGAGGGACTGGGAGGGATTGGGATAAACTGGGAGGAATTGGGAGGGGATTGGGGGGAAATGGGAGGGACTGGGAGGGAACGGCGGGGACTGGGAGGGAATTGGGAGGGAACTGGTCTATAGTGTTCCATACTGGTCCCTAACTGGTTTATACTGGCCAGTGCCGGTCCCTAACGGCTCATACTGGCCCACACTGGTTCATACTGGTCCATACTGGTTTATACTGGCGACTCACCCGTCCCGTCCCCGCCGCTCTCCTCCTCGTCCTCCTCCTTCTTCTTCCCGCGCTTCGGCATGGCGCTGGCCCCGCCCCTGCCAAGGGAGGGAGCCAATCAGAGCGCGCCGCGGCCTTAAACCCCGCCCCCTCGCCGCGGCTCGGCCAATCAGAGCGCGCCTCCCCCCGCACCGCGGCGGCTAATCAGCGCCTGCCGTGCCTCAGCCTCGTGGTGACGGACCAATCAGAGCCCGCCGTGCCTCAGCTCCCGCGTCCAATCAGCGCCCGCCGAACCCCAGGCAGCGGAACCAATCAGCGCCCTCCGTGCCGGAGCCCCACGCTGTCCAATCAGCGCCCACCATACCTCAGGCACGCGCTGACCAATCAGAGCCCGCCGTACCCCGGCCCGCGCGGTGACCAACCAATCAGCGCCCGCCGCTCCTCTCCCGGTTAAACCCGCCCCCGCCATCCCTCGTCCAATCAGCGCCCGCCGTGCCTTAGCCACGCGGTGAGCGACCAATGAGCGCTCGCCGTACCTCAGCGGCCCCCGCGTACCCCAGCCCGGGCGGTTACCAACCAATCAGGGCCCGCCGTACCTCAGCGCCCCCCCCAGTCCCGCGCTGACCAATCAGCGCCCGCCGTACCTCAGCCGCACGCTGACCAATCAGAAACCGCCGTACCTCAGCCCGCGCGGTTATCAACCAATCAACGCCCGCCGTACCTCAGCGCCCCCCCCACTCCCGCGCTGACCAATCAGCGCCCGTCGTACCTCAGCCACGCGCTGACCAATCAGCGCCCGCCGTACCTTAGCCTCCTCCGCGCTGACCAATCAGCGGCCGCGGAGGGCGCGCGCGGCGGCGGCGGCGGCGGGAACGGGGCGCGAGCGGCTCCGCGCGCGCGGGAAAAGCGGGGCCGCGAGGAGGGGGCGTGGCCGGAACCGGAAACGCTGCCGAGACGAAGAGGAGGGGGGAGGAGGAAAAGGAGGAGGCGGCGCCGTGACGTCACCGGACGCGTACCGGGCGTGACGTCACCGGACGCCTACCGGGCGTGACGTCATGCCGACCGTGCTGGGGCTGGAGGGCTCCGCCAACAAGGTGGGGGCGGGGGTGGTGCGGGACGGCGCCGTCCTCAGCAACCGCCGCGCCACCTACGTCACGCCGCCGGGACACGGTGACGTCACTTCCCCCCCCGTCCCGTTCCCTCCCGGTTCGTCCCGGTGCTGAGCCCGGTGCTGCCCCGCAGGGTTCGCCCCCGGCCCCACCGGGCGGCACCACCGGGCGGCGGTGCTGGGGCTGGTCCGGGACGCGCTGCGGGAGGCGGGAGTGGAGCCGCGGGAGCTGGACGGGGTGGCGTTCACCAAAGGTAACGGGGATTACCGGGAACGGGAACCGGGAGTGGGAACGGGACCCCACAGACCCCCCAGAGACCCCACAGATCTTCTGTAAACCCCACAGACCCCATAGATCTGTTATAGACCCCACAGAGACCCCATAAACCCCACAGACCCCACAGATCTCACAGAGACCCCACAGACCCCATAGATCTCATGGACCCCCATAGATCCCCCACGGACCCCACAGATCTTCTGTAAACCCTACAGACCCCACAGACCCCACAGAGACCCCATAAACCCCCCATAGATCCCTCACAGACCCCACAGATCTCCTCCAGACCCCACAGACCCCCCATAGACCCCACAGAGACCCCATAAACCCCACAGATCTTCTGTAAACCCCACAGACCCCATAGATCTGTTATAGACCCCACAGAGACCCCATAAACCCCACAGATCTTCTGTAAACCCCACAGACCCCACAGACCCCACAGAGACCCCATAAACCCCCCATAGATCCCCCACAGACCCCACAGATCTCCTCCAGACCCCACAAACCCCCCACAGACCCCACAGAGACCCTGTAAACCCCCCATAGATCCCCCATAGACCCCACAGATCTCCTCCAGACCCCACAAACCCCCCACAGACCCCACAGACCCCACAGATCTTCTGTAAACCCTACAGACCCCACAGACCCCACAGAGACCCCACAGATCTCACAGATCTTCTGTAAACCCCACAGACCCCATAGATCTGTTATAGACCCCACAGAGACCCCATAAACCCCACAGACCCCACAGATCGCCTCCAGACCCCACAGACCCCACAGATCTCACAGATCTGTGAACCCCACAGACCCCACAGATCTGACAGAGACCCCACAGACCCCATAGATCTCATGGACCCCCATAGATCCCCCACAGACCCCACAGATCTTCTGTAAACCCCACAGACCCCATAGATCTGTTATAGACCCCACAGAGACCCCATAAAGCCCCCATAGATCCCTCACAGACCCCACAGATCTCTTCCAGACCCCACAAACCCCCCACAGACCCCACAGAGACCCTATAAACCCCCCATAGATCCCCCATAGACCCCACAGATCTTCTCCAGACCCCACAAACCCCTCATAGACCCCACAGATCTGACAGAGACCCCACAGACCCCACAGATCCCCCACAGATCTCACAGATCTTCTGTAAACCCTACAGACCCCATAGATCTGTTATAGACCCCGTAGATCCCCCACAAACCCCCCACAGACCCCACAGATCTCCTCCAGACCCCACAGACCCCCCAGAGACCCCACAGATCTTCTGTAAACCCCACAGACCCCACAGAGACCCCACAGAGACCCCATAAACCCCCCATAGATCCCTCACAGACCCCACAGATCTCCTCCAGACCCCACAAACCCCCACAGACCCCACAGAGACCCTATAAACCCCCCATAGATCCCCCATAGACCCCACAGATCTCCTCCAGACCCCACAAACCCCCCACAGACCCCACAGAGACCCTATAAACCCCCCATAGATCCCCCATAGACCCCACAGATCTTCTCCAGACCCCACAAACCCCCCATAGACCCCACAGATCTGACAGAGACCCCACAGACCCCACAGATCCCCCACAGACCCCACAGATCTTCTGTAAACCCTACAGACCCCATAGATCTGTTATAGACCCCATAGATCCCCCATAGATCCCCCACAGACCCCCCACAGACCCCACAGACCCCACAGATCTGACAGAGACCCCACAGACCCCATAGATCTCATGGACCCCCACAGATCCCCCACAGATCCCCCATAGACCCCACAGATCCCCCATAGACCCCCCATAAACCCCACAGACCCCATAGATCTGTTATGGACCCCCCCAGACTCTCCCACAGACTCTATGGGGGGATTTTTGGGGGGGTTTTGAGGGGATTTTGGCCCTTTTGGGGTCCCTGGACTCCCCGACTGACCCTAAGAATTTTTGGGTGGATTTTGGGGTTTTTGGGCTCCCTGGACTCTCCCACTGACCCCCGGGGGGGATTTCTGGGTGGGTTTTGAGGGGATTTTGGTCCTTTTGGGCTCCCCGCACACTCCCATTCACCCCTGGGCATTTTTGGGTGGATTTTGGGGTTTTTGGGCTCCCTGGACTCTCCCAGTGCCTCCACGGGGGGATTTATGGGTGGGTTTTGAGGGGATTTTGGTCCTTTTGGGCTCCCACACACTCCCACTCACCCTGGGGATTTTTGGGTGGATTTTTGGGGTTTTTGGGCTCGCTGGACTCTCCCACTGCCTCCACGGGGGGATTTTTGGGTGGGTTTTGAGGGGATTTTGGTCCTTTTGTGCTCCCTGCACACTCCCATTCACCCTGGGCATTTCTGGGTGGATTTTTGGGGTTTTTGGGCTCACTGGACTCTCCCATTCACCCCCAGGGGAGATTTGGACGCTCCCACTGCCTCCACGGGGGGATTTCTGGGTGGGTTTTGAGGGGATTTTGGTCCTTTCATGCTCCCGCACACTCCCATTCACCCTGGGCATTTCTGGGTGGATTTTGGGGTTTTTGGGCTGCCGGGACTCCCCCACTGCCTCCACGGGGGGATTTCTGGGTGGGTTTTGAGGGGATTTTGGTCCTTTTGGGCTCCCCGCACGCTCCCATTCACCCTGGGCATTTCTGGGTGGATTTTTGGGGTTTTTGGGCTCGCTGGACTCTCCCAGTGCCTCCACGGGGGGATTTTTGAGGGGATTTTGGTCCTTTCGGGCTCCTGCACACTCCCATTCACCCTGGGCATTTCTGGGTGGATTTTGGGGTTTTTGGGCTCCCTGGACTCTCCCACTGACCCCCGGGGGGGATTTCTGGGTGGGTTTTGAGGGGATTTTGGTCCTTTCATGCTCCCGCACACTCCCATTCACCCTGGGGATTTTTGGGTGGATTTTGGGGTTTTTGGGCTCGCTGGACTCTCCCACTGCCTCCACGGGGGGATTTTTGAAGGGATTTTGGTCCTTTCGGGCTCCCGCACACTCCCATTCACCCTGGGCATTTCTGGGTGGATTTTTGGGGTTTTTGGCTCCCCGCCGACCCCGGGGTGTGTTTTCGGGGGCCAGGCCCGGGCATGGGCGCCCCATTGTCGGTGGTGGCGGCCGTGGCGCGGACGCTGGCGCAGCTCTGGGGGTGCCCGCTGCTGGCCGTGAACCACTGCGTGGGGCACATCGAGATGGGGCGGCTGCTGGGCGGCGCGCCCGACCCGCTGGTGCTGTACGCCAGCGGGGGCAACACCCAGGTCTGGGGGCACAGCCGGGTCTGGGGGCACAGCCGGGTCTGGGGGCACAGCCGGGTCTGGGGGCACAGCCGGGTCTGGGGGCAACAGCCGGGTCTGGGGGCAACAGCCGGGTCTGGGGGCACAGCCGGGTCTGGGGGCAACAGCCGGGTCTGGGGGGCACAGCCGGGTCTGGGGGCACAGCCGGGTCTGGGGGGAACAGCCGGGTCTGGGGGCACAGCCGGGTCTGGGGGAACAGCCGGGTCTGGGGGCAACAGCCGGGTCTGGGGGCACAGCCGGGTCTGGGGGCAACACCCAGGTCTGGGGGCAACAGCCGGGTCTGGGGCAACAGCCGGGTCTGGGGGCAACAGCCGGGTCTGGGGGCAACAGCCGGGTCTGGGGGCAACAGCCGGGTCTGGGGGCAACACCCGGGTCTGGGGGCAACAGCCGGGTCTGGGGGCACAGCCGGGTCTGGGGGCACAGCCGGGTCTGGGGGCAACAGCCGGGTCTGGGGGAACACCCGGGTCTGGGGGCAACAGCCGGGTCTGGGGGCAACAGCCGGGTCTGGGGGCACAGCCGGGTCTGGGGGAACAGCCGGGTCTGGGGGCACAGCCGGGTCTGGGGGCACAGCCGGGTCTGGGGGCAACAGCCGGGTCTGGGGGAACAGCCGGGTCTGGGGCAACAGCCGGGTCTGGGGGAACAGCCGGGTCTGGGGGGAACAGCCGGGTCTGGGGGAACAGCCGGGTCTGGCGCAACAGCCGGGTCTGGGGGCACAGCCGGGTCTGGGGCAACAGCCGGGTCTGGGGGCACAGCCGGGTCTGGGGGCACAGCCGGGTCTGGGGCAACAGCCGGGTCTGGGGGGAACAGCCGGGTCTGGGGGCAACAGCCGGGTCTGGGGGCACAGCCGGGTCTGGGGGCAACAGCCGGGTCTGGGGGAACAGCCGGGTCTGGGGGCACAGCCGGGTCTGGGGGCAACACCCAGGTCTGGGGGCACAGCCGGGTCTGGGGGCACAGCCGGGTCTGGGGGCACAGCCGGGTCTGGGGGCACAGCCGGGTCTGGGGGCAACAGCCGGGTCTGGGGGAACAGCCGGGTCTGGGGGCACAGCCGGGTCTGGGGGCAACACCCAGGTCTGGGGGCACAGCCGGGTCTGGGGGCACAGCCGGGTCTGGGGGCAACACCCAGGTCTGGGGGGAACAGCCGGGTCTGGGGGGAACAGCCGGGTCTGGGGGCAACACCCGGGTCTGGGGGCACAGCCGGGTCTGGGGGCACAGCCGGGTCTGGGGGCACAGCCGGGTCTGGGGGGATGGGGGTGGTGGGGGGATGGGAGGGTGAGGGGGGATGGGAGGGTGAGGGTGGCATGGGGGGGATGGGAGGGGCGATATCGCGGGGGGAGGGGGAGGGAATGGCCGATATCACGAGATATCGTGAGGATATCGGCCGATATCACAAAATATTGCGAGATATCGTGTGATATCGGCCGATATCACAAAATATTGCGAGATATCGTGTGATAGTGGCCGATATCGCGATATATCACGAGCTATCGTGAGGATATCGGCCGATATCACAAAATATTGCGAGATATCGTGTGATAGTGGCCGATATCATGATATATCACGAGCTATCGTGAGGATATCGGCCGATATCACAAAATATTGTGAGATATCGTGTGATAGTGGCCGATATCACAAAATATCGCGAGCTATCGTGAGGATATCGGCCGATATCACAAAATATTGCGAGATATTGTGTGATAGTGGCCGATATCATGATATATCACGAGCTATCGTGAGGATATCGCGATATATCGCGAGGATGTCACGCCCCGGCCCCGCAGGTGATCGCCTACGCCCGGCGCCGGTACCGGATCCTGGGTGAGACCCTGGACGTGGCCCTGGGCAACTGCATCGACCGCCTGGCCCGGCTGCTGCAGGTGGGACACGCCCCGGACACGCCACGGACACGCCACGGACACGCCAAGGACACGCCTGCTCTGACCCCGCCCCTTTTCCCGCAGATCCCCAACGCTCCCAGCCCCGGCTACAACGTGGAGCAGCTGGCCAAGAGGTGACTGAAAATGTCCCAAATTGCCCCAAAAGTGGCACAAAAATGACCTCAAAGTGACCTCAAAAGTGACACCAAAAATGACCCCAAAACAGACCCCGAAACATCCCAGAACTAACCCAAAAATGACTCCAAAACTGACAGAAAAATGACCTCAAATTGATCTCAAAAGTGACCCCAAAATGACCCAAAACAGACCCCAAAACACCCCAGAACTAACCCAAAAATGACTCCAAAACTGACAGAAAAATGACCTCAAATTGATCTCAAAAGTGACCCCAAAATGACCCAAAACAGACCCCAAAACACCCCAGAACTAACCCAAAAATGACTCCAAAACTGACAGAAAAATGACCTCAAATTGATCTCAAAAGTGACCCCAAAATGACACAAAAATGACTCAGAACTGACCCCAAAACTGACCCCAAAACTGACCCCAAAACACCCCAGAATTAACCCAAAAGTGGCCCCAAAACTGACCCAAAAATGACCTCAAATGACCCCAGAAATGAGCCCAAAATAATCCAAAAATGACTCAGAACTGACTCCAAAACTGACCCAAAACTGACCCCAAAACACCCCAGAACTAACCCAAAAGTGGCCCCAAAACTGACCCTAAAGTCACCCAAAACAAACCCAAAACTGACCCCAAAGTGACCCGAAACAAACCCAAAACTGACCCCAAAGTGACCCGAAACAAACCCAAAACTGACCCCAAAGTGACCCAAAACTAACCCAAAAATAGCCCCCAAACTGACTCCAAAATCCCTGGATTTGACCCCAAAATCCCCGGATCTGACCCCAAACCTGACCCTAAAATCCCTGGATTTAACCCCAAGTCTTTGGATCTGACCCCAAATCCTCTGATCTGACCCCAAACTGACCCAAAATCCCCGGATTTCCCCCAAATCCCCGGATTTCCCCCCACATCCCGCACCTGACCCAAAATCCCCGGATTTCGCCCCAAACCGCCAGGGGCCGCCGCCTGATCCCGCTGCCCTACGTGGTCAAGGGCCTCGACGTCTCCTTCTCGGGGCTGCTCTCCCACCTGCAGGTACCCAAAATCCCCGGAATTCACCCCAAAAATACCTCTGGGACCCTAAAACTCTACAGGGACCCCAAAATCCCCGGATCTGACCCCAAAAATACCTGTGGGACCCCAAAATCCTCTAGGGACCCCAACATCCCCAAATCCACTTAAAATGTCCCAACCCCAAATCCCAAAATCCTAAACCCAAAATCCCCAAATCCCAAAATCCCCAAAATCTCCCAAAATCCCCAAAATCTCCCCAAAATCCCAAATCCCAAAATCTCCCAAATCCCAAAATCCCCAAATCCCAAATCCCCAAAATCTCCCCAAAATCCCCAAATCCCAAATCCCCAAAATCTCCCCCAAATCCCCAAAATCCCAAATCCCCAAAATCTCCCCAAAATCCCCAAAATCTCCCTAAATCTCCCAAAATCTCCCAAAATCCCAAAATCTCCCCAAATCCCCCCAGGCCGTGACCCCGAAGCTGCTGCAGTCGGGGGAGGCGACCCCGGAGGATCTCTGCTTCTCCCTGCAGGTTAATTAGTGCGCTAATTGGGGTTAATTAGGGCTTGGGGGCCTTAATTGGGGTTTGGGGCCATTAATTGGGTTTTTTTGGGGCTGTTAATTGGGTTTTTGTGGGTGATAATTGGGGTTTTTAGGGCTGTTAATTGGGGTTTGGGGGCATTAATTGGGGTTAATTAGGGTTTTGGGGGCGTTAATTAGGATTTGGGGGAGTTAATTGGGGTTTATTTGGGGAGTTAATTAGGGGTGAGGGGGTGTTAATTAGGTTTGGGAGACATTACTTAGGGTTTTTTTGGGGTGATAAATTTGGGGTTTGGGGGTGTTAACTGGGGTTTATTAATTTGGGGTGGGGTTAATCGGGGTTAGTTAATCAGCAGCAGGGTTAATTAGCATTAATTAATGAACATTAATTGGGGCAGGAGACAGCCTTGGTGGCGCTGACCGAGGTTTAATTGGGGATTATTAATGAGGAGCAGGGTTAATGAGCGGTTATTAATGAAGGGCGGGGTTAATGAGGGTTAGTTAATGAGGAGCAGGGTTAATTAGCCTTAATTAACGAGCGTTAATTGGGGCAGAAGACAGCTTTGGTGGCTATGGCCAAGGTTTAATTGGGGATTATTAATGAGGAGCAGGGTTAATGAGCGGTTATTAATTTGGGGCGGGATTAATGAGGGTTATTAAATGAGGAGCAGGGTTAATTAGCGTTAATTAACGAGCGTTAATTGGGGCAGGAGACGGCCTTCGCGGCGCTGGCCGAGGTCACCGAGCGGGCGCTGGCGCTGACCCGGGCGCGGCACCTGCTGCTCGTGGGGGGCGTGGCCTGTGAGTGGGCGGGGTCACACCTGGGTGGGCGTGGCCACACCTGGGGTGGGCGTGGCCACACCTGGGGTGGGCGGGGTCACACCTGGGTGGGCGTGGTCACACCTGGGTGGGCGGGGTCACACAAGGGTGGGCGGGGTCACACCTGGGGTGGGCGGGGTTACAGATGGGTGGGCTCACACCTGGGGTGGGCGGGGTCACACCTGGGTGGGCGTGACCACACCTGGGTGGGTGTGGCCACACCTGGGTGGGCGTGGCCACACCTGGGATGGGCGTGGTCACACCTGGGTGGGCGTGGCCACACCTGGGTGGGCGTGGTCACACCTGGGGTGGGCGTGGCCACCCCTGGGTGGGCGTGGCCACCCCTGGGTGGGCGTGGTCACGCCTGGGTGGGCGTGGTCACACCTGGGTGGGCGTGGTCACACCTGGGTGGGCGTGGTCACACCTGGGTGGGTGTGGCCACACCTGGGGTGGGCGGGGTCACACCTGGGGTGGGCGGGGTCACACCTGGGGTGGGCGGGGTTACAGATGGGTGGGCGTGGTCACACATGGGGTGGGTGGGCGTGGTCACACATGGGTGGGCGTGGTTACAGCTGGGGTGGGAGTGGTCACATTTAGGGGCGTGGCCACACCTGGGGTGGGCGTGGCCACACGTGGGGTGGGCGCGGCCCCAATTTCAACGGGCGTGGTCACACCTGGGACAGGTGGGCGGGGCCCAGCCGGGGGCGTGGCCCAGCGGTGGCCCCGCCCCCAGCCCACCTGTGCGCAGGTAACCACCGGCTGCAGGAGATGATGCGGGCGATGTGCCGCGCCCGGGGGGCGGAGCTCTGCCCCGTGGACGACAGGTGAGGGCGGGGCCCGGCCCGGGGGGGCGTGGCTCACCTGCGGGGCCCCGCCCGTGACCTCTGACCCCGCAGGTACTGCATCGACAACGGCGCCATGATCGCCCAGGCCGGATGGGAGATGCTGCGGGCGGGGCAGGTCACCGAGCTCAGCCAATCAGGGATCACGCAGAGGTCAGGGGGGCGTGGCCAAGTGGGTGGGGATGGTTTGGGGTTGCCTGACCTCTGACCTTTGACCTCTGGCCGTGCCAGGTACCGGACGGACGAGGTGGAGGTGACCTGGAGGGATTGAGGCGGCCACGCCCTTCAGAGGCCACACCCACCTAATAAAATATTCACCGCCCCGCCCCAACTTGGCCACGCCTCTTTATTTGCGGATTGGGTCATTCAGTGGGTGACCACGCCCCTCTGCAGAGGACCAATCAGGTTTGGAGGCTCCTTGTCAATCACTGAGGTGTGCCTGTCAATCAAATGCTGCTAGCCACGCCCCTTCCTTTGGGGCACATTAATAGCTGAGCTGTCAATCAATCACGACAAGCCACGCCTTGCATTTGTATATATTAATATTCTGCCTGTCAATCAAATGCTGCTAGCCACGCCCCTTGCATTGGGGTAATTAATAGCTGAGCTGTCAATCAACCGTGACAAGCCACGCCCCTTGTATTCATATATATTAATATTCTGCCTGTCAATCAAATGCTTCTAGCCACGCCCCTTTGGGGCACATTAATACCTGAACTGTCAATCAACCATGAAAAGCCACACCCCTTGGATTTGTATATATTAATATCCTGTCAATCAAATGCTGCAAGCCTCGCCCCCTGCATTGGGGTACTTTAATAGCTGAGCTGTCAATCAATATCTACAAGCCACGCCCCCTGCATTGGAGTACTTTACTACCTGAGCTGTCAATCAAATGCTGCAAGTCACGCCCCCTGCATTGGGGCACATTAATGCCTGAGCTGTCAATCAACCACGACAAGCCACGCCCCTTTCATTGGAGGGCATTAATATCCTCCCTGTCAATCAACAGCTGCAAGCCACGCCCCTTCCATTGGTCTCTATTAATGTCCTCCCTGTCAATCAAATTCTCTGTGCCACACCCCTTCCATTTGGTTGCATGGGTGTCTTATCTGTCAATCAACCGCTGCGAGACACACCCCTCTGTCAATCATCGACTAGACACGCCTATGCATCACTTGCACAATCCTGCCCATCAACCAATCGGATTGACGAGCGGTGACCCGCCGGCCAATGGCAGCGCGGCGGGGGCGTGGCTGGACAGAAGGGGCTGTGTGGCGAGCGCGGGAACGGCGCAGTCTGGGGGCGGGCGGCGGAGCCATCGCGTGGCTGAGGTACAATGGGGGCACGGCGGCTGTGGGAGCGGGGGGGCTCCGTTCATATCGCGACACGGCGGCCGATCGCCGCCCCGACCCGCGTTCCCCCCGGCGCCGCCAGCCGCGGGCGCTCGGGGTTTTAGCGGCGTCGCAGAGCAGCGGCGGCTCCTTCTTCACCCGGCGGCGCTGAGGCGGCCTCGGGGCCCCGCCGGATTTCGGGGGAGCGCACAAAACGATCCCGGGGGGGCTCCGGTTCTGTCCGGGTTCGGTCCCGGTGCCCTCCCGGTTCCCCATCCCGCTTTTATCCCGATTTTATCCCGCTTTTATCTCGGTTCCGTCCCGCTCTGACTCCGCTTCTCCCCCCTCAGGCGGAGCCGCCGGCGGGAAGCGCTTCCGGAGGATCTGCGCTGTGGACTTCGCTTTTTTTGTGTGTGCAGGTTTTTTTTAATTATTTTTATTTTTTGTGGGCTTTTGTGGGGTTTTTTTCCTGGTTTTTTTTTTTTTTTTGTTCGGTTTTTTTTTCTTCTTGTTAGGTTTTGGAGTTTTGGTTTATTTAAAAGGTTTATTTTGTGTTTTTTTTTTTAATTTTTTTGTTTGCTTGTTTTTTTTGTTCCTTGTGGTTTTCGGCTTTTTAAATTTTTTTTTTTTAATTTTTTTACCTTTTTTAACCTTTTTTCCCCTCAGGAATCAGCCGCTGGCAGCAAGCGCCGTCCCGAGGATCTGCGCGATAAAAGTAAAGTTTTAAACCTTTAATTCGCATTTTTCTAATCAGGTTTCCCCTTCCAATGACTCTTTTTGCATCTTTAATTATTAACTCCATCTTTTAATGAGTTTTCGGAAGTTTTTGGCCAAATTTGAGGGGTTTTACCTCAGGCTTTGCCCCCCCCCCGCCACGTGTTTTTCTCCCCTTTACTTTTACAGAAAATAAATAAAATAAAAAAACTATAAAGTATTTTTTTAACGAGTTTTACGTCCTAATTGTTGCTTTTAATAGATTTTAATTTTTTTCCTTTTTTTACAATTTTTTTTTTTAATTCTTTTTTTCCCTGTCCGCGCGGGGAAATCGCACCACCAAAATACCCGATTTTATCTCTTTATTTCTTATTTTTATTTTTCCCGCCTTCCACTCTTTCCAGGTTTTGCTCTTTAAATTTCAAATCTTTATTTTTTTGGGTTTTTTTTCCCCCCTTGTTTTTAATACTTTTATTTTATTTTTTGTAATAAAAACTGTTTCACTGCGGAATTCACGGCGGGTTTTGTGAGGGGAAGGTTAAAAGTTGTGGTTTTTTTAGATAGTTTATTAAAATATATAAATATTATATATATACATATAAATAACAATATATTTAAATAAAAAGTTGTTTTTTTTTTAAATAAAAACGCGGCCGCTTTGGTGTCGATTGGAACTGCGGGGTGAGGGGAAAGATAAAAGTTATTGATTTAAATGTTTTTTAAAATAAAAATAAAATAAAAACGCGGCCCCGTGGTGCGGATTCTTTCCATTATAAATACAGCGTGAGGAGAAAGGTAAAATTATTGATTTAAATGTATTTTTGAAATAAAAATAAAATAAAAACGCGGTGCCGGGTCTTGCTGTGAGGGGAAGGGTAAAAGTTCTTGATTTAAATGTTTTTTAAATAGAAATAAAAATAAAAATGCGGCCCCTTGGCGTCGATTCGAACTGTGGGGTGAGGGGAAAGGTAAAAGTTACTGATTTGAATGTATTTTTAAATAGAAATAAAAATTAAAATGCCCCCCCCCACCCCGGTACCGGTTCTTACGGTGAGGGGAAATCTAAAAGTTCTTTATTTAAATGTGTTTTAAAATAAAAACGCGGCCCTTTGGTGCGGATTCTTTCCATTATGAATAAACCGTGAGGGGAAAGCTGGAAGTTACTGATTTAAACGTATTTTTAAATAAAAATAAAATAAAAACGCGGTGCGGGGACACCTGAAAGTTCTTGATGTAAATGCTTTTTAAATAGAAATAAAAATAAAAACGCGGCCGCTTGGTCCCGATCCTTGCTATTATGAACACACCGTGAGGGGAAAGCTAAAAATGATTTATTTAAATGTTTTTTATTAATAAAATCGCGACTCCCGGTGCCCGCTCTTAACCCTGAGGGGATCGTGAGGGGAGGAGGGGGCGGGGCCAAAAAGCGGCGGGAAAGTAGAGGGGCGTGGCCTCGCCTCAGAGAATCGCGCGGCCCCGCCCACGGGGGCGCGGCGTGACCTTAAAAGGACAAAGGGGCGGGGCCGCGGCTTTGACGGACGGCGCGCGAGGGGCGGTGGCTTCCCGCGCGCGCGCGGCCGCGGCCAATGGGAGCGCGGCGCGGCCGGAAAAGAAGGCGGGCGGGAGGCGGAAGTGGGCGTGGCCAGGCGCGGCAATGGCGGCGCCCGCGGAGGAGGCGGCGGCGGCGGAGAGCGGCGGGGGAGGCGGAGGGGGGGAGGGCGACGATGAGGAGGCGCTGAGGCGGATGGAGGTGGGGGAGGGGTTTCCTGAGGGGGGCGGGGCCGTTTTTTGGGGGCGTTTTGGGCTTTTTTTGGGGGGGGGGGGTCTGGGGTTCTGAGGGGGGCGGGGCTTGAGGAGGGGATTTTTACTTTCACTGATTTTGGGTTATTTTGGGTTATTTCCCATGAATATGGTTCATTTTGCTCTGACTTCTGCTGATTTCGGGGTGATTTGGGGTTATTTTTTGACGATTTTGACTTGTTTTCTTGTTATTTTCAATTATTTTGGTTATTTGGGCTGATTTCGGCTGATTTCTGGTTGATTTTGGGTTATTTTTTGATTATTTTAGGTTGCTTTCGCTGACTTTTGGTTATTTTTTATTTCCCACAATTTTGTCTCACTTTGGGCTGATTTTTGCTGCTTTGGGGTTATTTTGGGTTATTTTCCGGTCATTTTGGGTTATTTAGAGGCGATTTCAGGTTATTTTTTGGTTAATTCGGGTTATTTAGAGGCAATTTTGGGTTATTTTAGTTATTTCATGCTATTTTCACCGATTTCATGTTATTTAGTGTTATTTCCCTCTCCCTTTGGGCTGATTTCTCCCCGTTTTTGTCTCTCCCAGGCCCTGGTGTCGGAGCTCTATCGCTTCCGGGACGCGCTGCCCGGCCGTGACCCCGGCTGTGACCCCTGTGACCCCGGCTGTGACCCCAGTGACCCCGCTGACCCCTCGGGTGACCCCGCTGACCCCGCGGGTGACCCCTTGGTGGCCGAGATGGAGCGGACGCTGCGCCTGATGGAGCAGATCCACGGTCAGGGCGTGGCCGGGGCGTGGTCTGGGTGTGTCCAGGTGTGCCTGGGGTGTGTCCAGGTGTGTCTGGGTGTGTGCAGGTGTGCCTGGGGTGTGTCCAGGTACACCTGGGTGTGTGCAGGTGTGCCTGGGGTGTGTCCAGGTACACCTGGGTGTGTGCAGGTGTGCCTGGGACGTGTCCAGGTACACCTGGGTGTGTCCAGGGCGTATCTGGGTGTCCAGGTGTGCCTGGGGCGTGTCCAGGTACACCTGGGTGTGTCCAGGGCGTATCTGGGTGTCCAGGTGTGCCTGGGACGTGTCCAGGTACACCTGGGTGTGTCCAGGGCGTATCTGGGTGTCCAGGTGTGTCTGGGTGTGTGCAGGTGTGCCTGGGGTGTGTCCAGGTGTGTCTGGGTGTGTGCAGGTGTGCCTGGGGTGTGTCCAGGGCGTGGTCTGGTTCTGTCCAGGTGTGTCTGGGGTGTGTCCAGGTGTGCCTGGGGCGTGTCCAGGTGTGTCTGGGGTGTGTCCAGGTGTGCCTGGGGCGTGTCCAGGTACACCTGGGTGTGTCCAGGGCGTATCTGGGTCTGTCCAGGTGTGTCTGGGGCATGTCCAGGTGTGTCTGGGTGTGTCCTGGGTGTGTCCAGGTGTGTCTGGGTGTGTCTGGGGGTGTCCAGGTGTGTCTGGGTGTGTCCTGGTGTGTCTGGGTGTGTCCTGGTGTGTCTGGGTATGTCTGGGGCATGGCCAGGTGTGTCCTGGGTGTGTCCAGGTGTGTGCAGGTGTGTGCAGGTGTGGCCAGGTGTGTGCAGGTGTGTCCGGGTGTGTCCAGGCACGGTCAGGGCGCGGCCGGGGCGTGTCCCCGAGCCCTGCCCCGTCTAACCCTCCCGTTGCAGTCTCCGCCGCGGGGCGCGGCCGGGCGCTGGTGCTGCGGGCGCGGGCGCTGGGCGTGGCGCCGGAGGCGGGCGGGGCGCGGGCGGAGGCGGCGCTGGGCCACGCCCTGAAGCTGGACCCCGCCCTGGGCGCGGCCTGGCGCCAGCTGGGCGAGCAGCGCTGGCGGCGCGGCGACCTGCGCGGCGCCCGCCAGGCCTTCGGCGGCGCCCTGCAGCAGGTGGGCGCTTCGGGGGCGTTTCGGGCATTTCGGGGATTTTGGGGATTTTTGGGTCATTTTTGGGGATTTTTGGGGATTTTATGGTGATTTTTGGGTCATTTTTGGGTGATTTTTGGGGGATTTTTGGGTGATTTTTGGGTGATTTTTGGGGGATTTTTGGGGGATTTTTGGGTGATTTTTGGGTGATTTTTTGGTGATTTTTGGGTGATTTTTGAGTGATTTTTGGGTGATTTTTCAGTGATTTTTGAGTGATTTTTGAGTGATTTTTGGGTGATTTTTGAGTGATTTTTGAGTGATTTTTGGGTCATTTTTGGGTCATTTTTGGGTGATTTTTGAGTGATTTTTGGGTCATTTTTGAGTGATTTTTGATTTTTAGGTGATTTTTGGGTCATTATTGGGTGATTTTTGGGTGATTTTTGAGTGATTTTTTGAGCGGCGCCCTGCGCGGCGCCCGCCAGGCCTTCGGCGGCGCCCTGCAGCAGGTGGGCCGCTTCGGGGGGGTTCTGGGCATTTCGGGGATTTTGGGGATTTTTGGGGATTTTTGGGGATTTTTGGGTGATTTTTTGAGAAATTTTTTGGGAATTTTTAGGGAATTTTTTGAGAATTTTTTGGGAATTTTTTTGGAATATTTAGGAAATTCTTTGGGATCTTTTAGGAAATTTTTTGAGAATTTTTTGGGAATTTTTTCGGAATTTTTTTCGGGAAATTTTTTGGGAATTTTTTCGGAATTCTTTTGGGAATTTTTTGGGAATTTTTAGCAAATTTTTTGGGAATTTTTTGGGAATTTTTAGGAAATTTTTGGGTGATTTTTTGGGTGATTTTTGTGGTTTTCCTGGGTTTTGTGTGGTTTTGGGGTGTTTCTGGGTGTTTTTTTTGGGGATTTTCAGGTTTTTTTACAATTCTGGGATTTGGGGTGGTTTTTGGGGTGGTTTGGGGTGGTTTTGGGGTGGTTTGGGGAGTTTTGGGGGTGTTTTTGGGCTCTTTTTGGGGTGTTTTGGGGTATTTCTGGGCAGTTTTGGGGTGTTTTTGGAGTGTTTTGGGCTGTTTTGGGCTGGTTTTGGGGTGTTTCGGGCTGTTTCGGGCTATTTCTTTGCGGTTTTTTTTGGGGATTCCTACGTTTTTTCCCCGATTTTGGTGTTTTGATGTTTTCTGTGTATTTTCGCTGTTTTAACCCCGTTTTCCCCGTTCCCCCAGGGCGAGGACCCCGAGGCGCGGCGCCTGCTCTCCATGGCGCTGCGGGCGCAGGGGGCGGGGCCGCGCCCGCGGGGGGCGGGGCCAGGCGGCGAGGGGGCGGGGCCAGCGCCGGGGGGCGGAGCCCTGCGCGAGAGCCTGGCCCAGGCGGAGGCGGCCGTCAGGTGTGACCCCAAGAACGGCCAGAGCTGGTGTGAGTCTCACCTGGGACAGGTGTGGTCACCTGGGACAGGTGTGGTCACCTGGGGCAGGTGTGGGCGGGGCTCAAGGGGCTCAGGTGTGACCCCAAGAACGGCCAGAGCTGGTGTGAGTCTCACCTGGGACAGGTGTGGTCACCTGGGACAGGTGTGGTCACCTGGGACAGGTGTGGGCGGGGCTCAAGGGGCTCAGGTGTGACCCCAAGAACGGCCAGAGCTGGTGTGAGTCTCACCTGGGACAGGTGTGGTCACCTGGGACAGGTGTGGTCACCTGGGGCAGGTGTGGGCGGGGCTCAAGGGGCTCAGGTGTGACCCCAAGAACGGCCAGAGCTGGTGTGAGTCTCACCTGGGACAGGTGTGGTCACCTGGGACAGGTGTGGTCACCTGGGACAGGTGTGGTCACCTGGGACAGGTGTGGGCGGGGCTCAAGGGGCTCAGGTGTGACCCCAAGAACGGCCAGAGCTGGTGTGAGTCTCACCTGGGACAGGTGTGGTCACCTGGGACAGGTGTGGTCACCTGGGACAGGTGTGGGCGGGGCTCAAGGGGCCCAGGTGTGACCCCAAGAACGGCCAGAGCTGGTGTGAGTCTCACCTGGGACAGGTGTGGTCACCTGGGACAGGTGTGGTCACCTGGGACAGGTGTGGGCGGGGATCAAGGGGCTCAGGTGGGTGTGGGGAGGGTCTCAGGTGTGCCCAGGTGTATCCCAGGTGTATCTCAGGTGTCTGTCACCTGTGCCAGGTGTATCTCAGGTGTATCTCAGGTGTACCCAGGTGTCTCAGGTGCACCCAGGTGTAGCCCAGGTGTGCCCACCTGTGCGAGGTGCATCCCAGGTGCACTCAGATGTATCCCAGGTGTGTCTCACCTGTGCCAGGTGTATCTCAGGTGTATCTCAGGTTATCCAGGTGTATCTCAGGTGTATCTCAGGTTACCCAGGTGTCTCTCAGGTGTACCCAGGTGTACCCAGGTGTATCTCAGGTGTACCCCGGTGCGCCCAGGTGTATCTCAGGTGTACCCAGGTGCACCCAGGTGTATCTCAGGTGTATCTGAGTTTACCCAGGTGTATCCCAGGTGTGTCTCAGCTGTACCCAGGTGTCTCTCAGGTGTCTCCCAGGTGTCTCACCTGTGCCAGGTGTATCTCAGGTGTATCTCAGGTTACCCAGGTGTCTCCCAGGTGTCTCTCACTTGTGCCAGGTGTATCTCAGGTGTATCTCAGGTTACCCAGGTGTCTCTTAGGTGTCTCTCACCTGTGCCAGTTGTATCTCAGGTGTACCCAGGTGCACCCAGGTGTCTCTCAGGTGTCTCCCAGGTGTCTCACCTGTGCCAGGTGTCCCATCTCAGGTGTTTCCCCCCCAGACGTGCTGGCCAACGCCCACGTGGCGCTGTTCTTCGCGGGCGGGCAGAGCCCCGGCAGCGCCCGGCGCGCGCTGGCAGCCTACGCACAGGCGGTGAGGGGCGGGGCCACGGGAGGTGGGCGGGGTCACGGGGAGTTGGGGCCACGGGGCGGGGCCACGGCAGGGGGGCGGAGTCACGGGGAGGGGCGGGGCCAAGGGGCGGGGCCACGGCAGGGGGGCGGAGTCACGGGGAGGGGCGGGGCCACGGGGCGGGGCCACGGGAGGTGGGCGGAGTCACGGGGAGGGGCGGGGCCACGGGAGGTGGGCGGAGTCACGGGAGGGGCGGGGCCACGGGAGGTGGGCGGAGTCACGGGGAGGGGCGGGGCCACGGGAGGTGGGCGGAGTCACGGGGAGGGGCGGGGCCACGGGGGCGGGGCAAACCCTGGGGGTGTGGCCAACCCTGGGGCCAGGCTAGCCATGGGGGCGGGGCTATCCCCGGGGGCGTGGCTAATACTGGGGGTGTGGCCAACCCTGGGGGCGTGGCCAACCAGTGGGGCGGAGCTAATCCTAAGGGCGGAGCTATCCCCGGGGGCGTGGCTAACTCTGAGGGCGTGGCCAATCCTGGGGGCGGGGTTAAGCATGGGGGTGTGGCCAATCCTGGGGGCGGGGCCAATGCTGGGGGTGGGTCCAATCCTGTGGCGTGGCCAACCCTGGGGGCGTGGCCAATCCTGGGGGCGTGGCCAACGGTGGGGGCGTGTCCAACCCAAAAACCACCCCCAAAAAATTGCGAAATCCGCCAACGATCCCTCAATGGCCCCAAAAATCCCCCAATTGACCCCAAAATTCCCCGCCAGGAGCGCGTGGACCCCGCAGCCGCCGCCAACCCCGACCTGCACCTGAACCGCGCCACGGTGAGGGGCGGGGTGGGGCGGGGCTCAGGTGTGCCCAGGTGTGTGCCCAGGTGTGTTTCAGGTGTGCCCAGGCGTGTGTCAGGTGTGCCAGGTGTGTTTCAGGTGTGTCAGGTGTGCCCAGGCGTCTCAGGTGTGCCCAGGTGTGCTCAGGTGTGTCCCACGTGTGCCCAGGTGTGTCCAGGTGTGCTCAGGTGTGTCTCAGGTGTGCCCAGGGGTGTCTGAGGTGTACCCAGGTGTGCCCAGGTGTGTCCAGGTGTGCTCAGGTGTGCCCAGGTGTGTCTCAGGTGTGCCCAGGTGTGCTCAGGTGTGTCCCACGTGTGCCCAGGTGTGTCCAGGTGTGCTCAGGTGTGCCAGGTGTGTCTCAGCTGTGCCCAGGTGTGTCTCAGCTGTGCCCAGGTGTGTCTCAGCTGTGCCCAGCTGTGTCTCAGCTGTGCTCAGTGTGTCTCAGCTGTGCCCAGGTGTGTCTCAGCTGTGCCCAGGTGTGTCTCAGCTGTGCCCAGCTGTGTCTCAGCTGTGCTCAGTGTGTCTCAGCTGTGCCCAGTGTGTCTCAGCTGTGCCCAGGTGTGCCAGGTGTGCAGGTGTGCAGGTGTGCAGGTGTGCACTCCCCGCCCCTGTCGCGCAGCTGCTGCAGTTCCTGGAGCGGTTCCAGGGGGCGCTGGAGGGGCTGAGCCGCGCGGCCGAGCTGGCGCCGGGCTGGGCCGAGCCCCGGCGGCGGCACCGCGGCCTCATGGAGTTCCTGGGGCGGCTCTGCGGGCTGCTGGAGAGCCGGGTACGGACTGGGAGGGACTGGGAGGGACTGGGAGGGACTGGGATGGACTGGGAGGGACTGGGAGGGACTGGGAGGGACTGGGATTGGACTGGGAGGGACTGGAAGGGACTGGGAGGGACTGGGATTGGACTGGGATGGACTGGGACTGGACTGGGATGGACTGGGATGGACTGGGAGGGACTGGGAGGGGCTGGGAGGGACTGGGAGGGACTGGGAGGGACTGGGATTGAACTGGGATGGACTGGGAGGGACTGGAAGGGACTGGGAGGGACTGGGATTGGACTGGGATGGACTGGGACTGGACTGGGATGGACGGGGAGGGACTGGGATTGGACTGGGAGGGACTGGGATGGACTGGGAGGGACTGGGAGGGACTGGGAGGGACTGGGGTAAACTGGGATTGAACTGGGATTGAACTGGGATAGACTGGGATGGACTGGGATTGGACTGGGAGGGGCTGGCATTATACTGGGATAAACTGGGATTGGACTGGGATGGACTGGGATAGACTGGGATGGACTGGGAGGGGCTGGGATGGACTGGGATTGGACTGGGATTGGACTGGGATGGATTGGGACGGGCTGGGATGGACTGGGATTGGACTGGGATAAACTGGGATTGAACTGGGAGGGACTGGGAGGGACTGGGATTGGACTGGGGTAAACTGGGATTGGACTGGGAGGGGCTGGGATGGACTGGGATTGGACTGGGATGGACTGGGATTGGACTGGGATGGACTGAGATTGGACTGGGATGGACTGGGGTAAACTGGGATTGGACTGGGATGGATTGGGATGGACTGGGATTGATCTGGGATTGGGCTGGGAGGGAACTGTGATGAACTGGGATGGACTGGGATCAAACTGGGACAAACTGGGAGGAACTGGGAGGAGCTCAGGACGCACTGGGAGGATGCGGAAACCACTGGGCCAAACTGGGGTGCGGTGGGCGTGTCCCTCTAAACCCCGCCCCCAGGGGAAGCTGCGCACTGATTGGCGGGCGTGTCCCTGACCCCGCCCCCTCTAAACCCCGCCCCCAGGGGAAGCTGGGCGCTGATTGGCGGGCGTGTCCCTGACCCCGCCCCCTCTAAACCCCGCCCCCAGGGGAAGCTGCGCACTGATTGGCGGGCGTGTCCCTGACCCCGCCCCCTCTAAACCCCGCCCCCAGGGGAAGCTGGGCGCTGATTGGCGGGCGTGTCCCTCTAAACCCCGCCCCCAGGGGAAGCTGGGCACTGATTGGTGGGTGTGTCCTTCTAAACCCCGCCCCCAGGGGAAGCTGCGCGGGAAGCGGCGCCGGGGCGTGGCCGGGCCGGTGCCCCTCCCCCTGCTGGGGCCGCTGGGCGGGGCCGGGGGCCCGCGCCCCTCCCCCATCGCCGGGCTCCGCCCCGGGCCCAACCCCCAGCGCGTGGTGCTGGGCAGGGTCCTGTTCAGCCTGGCCCCGCCCGGGGGCGTGCCCTAGTGAGTGCGGGCTGGGAGTGAACTGGGAGGGACTGGGATGGACTGGGAGGGAACTGGGAGGGACTGGGATTAACTGGGATTGAACTGGGATGGACTGGGAGGGGATTGGGAGGGACTGGGAGGGACTGGGATTGAACTGGGAGGGACTGGGATGGACTGGGAGGGACTGGGATTAACTGGGAGGGGATTGGGAGGGACTGGGAGGGACTGGGATTGAACTGGGAGGGGATTGGGAAGGACTGGGAGGGGAATGGGGTAAACTGGGAAGGACTGGGATAAACTGGGAGGGATTTGGGGGACTGGGATGGACTGGGAAGGACTTGGGGGGACTGGGAGGGGATTGGGATAAACTGGGAGGGATTGGGAGGGACTGGGAGGGACTGGGAGGGACTGGGATTGGACTGGGAGCGATTGGGATTGAACTGGGAGGGACTGGGAAGGACTGGGATAAACTGGGAGGGGAATGGGGTAAACTGGGAAGGACTGGGATAAACTGGGAGGGACTGGGAGGGATTTGGGGGGACTGGGAGGGAAGTGGGTGTGGTCACAGTGGGCGTGGCCACGGTGGGCGTGGCTGACCTGGCCCCGCCCCAGCGTGGTGGGGCTGCAGGACGGCGCCGGGGCCGCGGCCGCCGTGTCCGTGTTCAACGCGGCGCCCGCCTGGGGCGTGACCGTGGGCGACGCCCTGGGCGTGGCCGAGCCCGAGCTCAGCCAGCACCTGCACCAGCACCAGGGACAGGTGAGGCACTGGGCGGCACTGGGCTGGACTGGTTGGGACTGGTTTGGGTCGGGCTGGACCGGTTTGGGTCAGGCTGGACTGGTTTGGGTCAGGCTGGACTGGGCTGGGTCGTTCTGGACTGGTTTGGGTTGGTCTGGACTGGTTTGGGTCAGGCTGGACTGGTTTGGGTCAGGCTGGACCGGTTGGGACTGGGCTGGGTCGTTCTGGACTGGTTTGGGTTGGTCTGGACTGGTTTGGGTCGTTCTGGACTGGTTTGGGTCATTCTAGACTGGTTTGGATCATCCTGGACTGGTTTGGGTCAGGCTGGACTGGTTTGGGTCGTTCTGGACTGGTTTGGGTCGTTCTGGACTGGTTTGGGTCATTCTAGACTGGTTTGGGTCATTCTAGACTGGTTTGGATCATCCTGGACTGGTTTGGGTCAGGCTGGACTGGTTTGGGTCGTTCTGGACTGGTTTGGGTTGTTCTGGACTGGTTTGCGTTGTTCTGGACTGGTTTGGGTTTTCTGGAATTGGTTTGGGTCATTCTAGACTGGTTTGGATCATCCTGGACTGGTTTGGGTCGTTCTGGGCTGGTTTGGACTGGTTTGGACCATTTTATACTGGTCTGTACTGGTTTGGACTGGTTTTGATTAGTTGTTACTGGTCCACATTGCTTTATACCAGTCTGTACTGGTTTAGAAGAGTTTGTACTGGTTTATAATGGTTTATACTGGTTTGTACTGGTCCACACTGGTCCAAACTGGTCCTGACCGGTTTTTCTCCCCCCAGACCTTCTCCTTCGTGGGGCTCCGCGTCCCCTCCCCGCTGTCCCTGGTGGTCAACGGCCGCCGCCCGCCCGGCTCCGCCCTGGCCCCGCCCCGCCTGGCGCTGACCAATCCCGGCGCGCCGCCGCCGGCCCCGCCCCCCGCCGCGCGCTGACCACGCCCCCGGCGGGGCGGGGCCGATTCGGGGCAATAAACGCGGATTTTGGGAAACCCGGCTCGGGGTCGTGACCTCGGCGCCGCCACCTTGGGCTGGGGTGGGCGTGGGGGCCGCCATCTTGGATTGGTGTATGGGGGCGGCCATCTTAGATTGCAAAACATGGAGCAGCCATCTTGGATTACAGCAAGTGGAGGCGGCCATATTGAATAATCGCACATGGGGGCAGCCATCTTGGATTGCTGTATGGGGGTGGCCATATTGGATTGGTGTACAGGGACAGCCATCTTGGATTGGTGTATGGGTGCCGCCATCTTGGATTGGTGCATAGGGATAGCCATATTGGATTGCAAAGACTGGGGCAGCCATCTTGGATTACAGCATATGGAGGTGGCCATATTGGATAATCGCACATGAGGCAGCCATCTTGGATTGCTGTATGGGGGTGGCCATATGGGATTGGGACACATAGGGGTAGCCATATTGGGTGGGGCACAGAGGCGGCCATCTTGGATTGCAAAACATGGGGGCTGCCATCTTGGATTACAGCAGTTGGAGGTGGCCATATTGGATAATTGCACATGGGGGTGGCCATTTTGGATTATGGCGTGTGGAGACCACCATTTTGGATTTCCATACATGGAGGCTGCCATTTTGGATTACAGCACATGGGGGTGGCCATTTTGGATTGCAGCACATGTGAGGGGTCCGCCATATTGAACTGCTCCACATGGAGGCAGCCATCTTGGACTGCAATCAATGGGGGCAGCCATATTGGATTGTGGCACATGGGGGCAGCCATCTTGGATTAAAGAACATAAAAGCCGCCATCTTAGGTGGGGCACAGGAGGGCGGCCATATTGGATTGGAACACACGTGGGTGGCCATATTGGGCTCTGCCACACGGCGGCCGCCATCTTGGGGGCCGCCATCTTGCACTGCAGCATGTGAGGGCGGCCACGTTAGACCGCGGTGAGGCCGCCGCCATCTTGGGCACGTCCCGCCCCTCCCCCGCCGAGCCGCGTTTACAAACATCCGTCCTTTAATTCATCATCTCGAGGTATCAAAATTAACGAGGGGGCGGGGCCGGGGGGCGGGGCCGTGTGCGGGCGGGGGAGGGCCGCGGGGGGAGGAGGGGGAGGGGAGGTGAACTACGGGGGCGGGGGAGGGGCCGCGAGGGCGGGGGCGGGGCCGGGGGCTCAGGGCTCGTCCTCGCCGTTGGCGCTGTCCCGGTCGTCCTCCCCCTCCTCCGCCTCCTTCTCGTCCCCCTTCAGCGACTCCAGCTGCGGGGGGAGGGGCGTCAGCGGGGAGGGGCCTCGGGGGGAGGGGCGGGGCCTGCTGCCCCTCCCCCACCCCACACAGGGAAAGGGTGGGGCACTGGGAGGGCACTGGTTTGTACTGGTCTGTACTGGGAGGGCACTGGTCTGTACTGGGAGGGGACTGGGAGGGCACTGGGAGGGCACTGGTCTGTACTGGGAGGGCATTGGGGGCACTGGTCTGTACTGGGAGGGCACTGGGAGGGCACTGGGAGGGCACTGGTCTGTACTGGGAGGGCACTGGGGAACTGGTTTGTACTGGTCTGTACTGGGAGGGCACTGGGGAACTGGTTTGTACTGGGAGGGCACTGGGGAACTGGTTTGTACTGGTCTGTACTGGGAGGGCACTGGTTTGTACTGGGAGGGCACTCGGGGGGCACTGGGGCACACTGGGGCCACTCCTCTGAACTGGTTTATACTGGGGGTCACTGGGAGGGCACTGGGGGTCCCGGGGGTCGGTGACTGGTCTGAACTGGTGTGTACTGGGAGATCTGAACTGGTCCGTACTGGGAGATCTGAACTGGTCCGTACTGGGAGATCTGAACTGGTCTGTACTGGGGGTCACTGGGAGGGTCCCGGGGGGGTCACTGGGGGTCCCGGGGGTCGGTGACTGGTCTGTACTGGGAGATCTGAACTGGTCTGTACTGGGGGTCACTGGGAGGGTCCCGGGGGGTCACTGGGGGTCCCGGGGGTCGGTGACTGGTCTGAACTGGTCCATACTGGGAGATCTGAACTGGTCCGTACTGGGAGATCTGAACTGGTCTGTACTGGGAGATCTGAACTGGTCCGTACTGGGAGATCTGAACTGGTCTGTACTGGGGGTCACTGGGAGGGTCCTGGGGGGTCACTGGGGGTCGGTGACTGGTCTGTACTGGGAGATCTGAACTGGTCTGTACTGGGAGATCTGAACTGGTCTGTACTGGGAGATCTGAACTGGTCTGTACTGGGAGATCTGAACTGGTCTGAACTGGGGGTCACTGGGAGGGTCCCGGGTGGGTCACTGGGGGTCCCGGGTCTCGGTGACTGGTCTGTACTGGTCCGTACTGGGAGATCTGAACTGGTCTGTACTGGGGGTCACTGGGAGGGTCCCGGGGGGGTCACTGGGGGTCGGTGACTGGTCTGAACTGGTCCGTACTGGGAGATCTGAACTGGTCTGTACTGGGGGTCACTGGGAGGGTCCTGGGGGGTCACTGGGGGTCGGTGACTGGTCTGTACTGGGAGATCTGAACTGGTCTGTACTGGGGGTCACTGGGAGGGTCCCGGGGGGGTCACCGGGTGTCCCGGGTCTCGGTGACTGGTCTGAACTGGTCCGTACTGGGCGCCCACCTGCTCGTCGCCCCGCTCCTCGGCCTCGTCGTCGTCCAGCAGGTCGCCCTCCTCGGCCGAGTCCTCGTGGCCGCCCTCGGCCTTGGCCCCGCCCGCCTCGTCCTTCTTGGAGCCGCCGCCGCCGCCCTGCTCCTCCTCCGCCTTGTCGCTCTTGGCCTCTGCGGGGAAAAACGGGTTTGGGGAAAAAATCGGGGGGTTTGGGCAAAAAAAAACGGGGGTTTTGGGAAAAAAATGGCGGTTTGGGGGAAAAAAACGGGTTTGGGGCGAAAAACGGGGATTTGGGGAAAAAATCGGGGGGTTTGGGCAAAAAACCCGGGGGGTTTGGGAAAAAAATGGCGGTTTGGGGGAAAAAAATGGGTTTGGGGAAAAAATCAGGGATTTGGGGCAAAAAATATGGTGTTCAGGGTGAAAATCGGGGGTTTGGGGGGAAAAATGGCGGTTTTAGGAAAAAAAAATGGGGGTTTGGGGGGAAAAATAGGGGGGTTTGGGTAAGAAAAGGGTTTGGGAGGAAAACGGGGATTTTGGAAAAAAACCCGGGGATTTTGGGAAAAAAATTGGGGGTTTTGGGGGAAAAAATGGGGGGTTGGGGGGGAAAAGGGGGTTTAGGGTGAAAAATGGGGATTTTGGGAAAAAAACAGGGGTTTTGGGAAAAAAAACCGGGGATTTTGGGAAAAAAAACGGGGGTTTGGGGAAAAAATTGGGGGGTTTGGGCAAAAAAAACCTGGGTGTTTTGGGGAAAAAATGGCGGTTTGGGGGAAAAAAATGGGTTTGGGGGGAAAAATGGGGATTTTGGGAAAAAAAAAACAGGGGTTTGGGGGGAAAATGGGGGTTTTGGGGCAAAAAATGGGGGCTTTGGGCAAGACAAGGGGGTTTGGGAGGAAAAATGGGGGTTTTGGGAAAAACAGGGGTTTGGGGGGAAAAATGAGGATTTTGGGAAAAAATCGGGGGGTTTGGGGTGAAAAATGGGTGTTTGGGGGAAAAACGGGGATTTTCGGGGGAAAAATGGGGGTTTGGGGGGAAAAACAGGGATTTTGGGAAAAAAATTGAGGTTTAGGGAAAAAATGGAGGCTTGGGGGGTAAAATGGGGATTTTGGGAAAAAATTGAGTGTTTGGGGCAAGAAAAGGGGGTTTGGGGTGAAAAAGGGGAAGTTGGGGAAAAAATCAGGGGTTTTGGGGGGGAAATTAGGGGTTTGGGTGGAAAATGGGATTTGGGGTGAAAAATGGGGATTTGGGGAGAAAAACGGGGGGTTTTGAGAAAAATAAGGATTTTGGGAAAAAAAACAGGGGTTTGGTGGGGAAAAATGGGGGTTTGGGGTGAAAAATGTGTGTTTGGAGTGAAAAATGGGGATTTTGGGAAAAACTCGGAGGTTTGGGGGAAAAAAAGGGGATTTGGGGTGGAAAAATGGGGATTTTGGGAAAATATCAGGGGTTTGGGGTGAAAAATTGGGATTTTAGGGAAAAACTGGGTGTTTGGGGCAAGAAAAGGGGATTTGGGGCCAAGGCTGCGTTTGGGGCGGGAGCTGCTGTTTTTGGGTGAGGCAGGATTTGGGAAGCCGCTTTGGGGTGAAAAGCGGCGGTTTCAGTGGATTTGGGGTGAAAATGGCCGTTTTTGGGTGGCGGGCTCACTCTGCTCACGCTCCAGGCGCTCGAGGCTCTCCAGCAGCGCGTCCACCTTGGCCTTGATCTGCCCCAGCTCCTTCTTGATGCTCTGCAGGTCGTCGCCCTTCACTGCGGGACCGGAAACGCGTCAGCGGGGAGCGGGGGCGGCCATGTTGGATTGGGAACGGGGGCGGCCATGTTGGATTGGGTATGGGGGAGGCCATATTGGATATGGGGGTGGCCATTTTGGATTGGGTATGGGGGCGGCCATGTTGGATTGGGTATGGGGGAGGCCATGTTGGGTATGGGGAATGGGGGAGGCCATATTGGATATGGGGGTGGCCATTTTGGATTGGGTATGGGGGCGGCCATGTTGGATTGGGTATGGGGGCGGCCATGTTGGGTATGGGGAATGGGGGAGGCCATATTGGATATGGGGGTGGCCATTTTGGATTGGGTATGGGGGCGGCCATGGTGGGTATGGGGGATGGGGGAGGCCATGGTGGATATGGGGGCGGCCATGTTGGATTGGGTATGGGGGTGGCCATGGTGGGTATGGGGGCGGCCATGTTGGATTGGGATATGGGGGCGGCCATGGTGGGTATGGGGAATGGGGTAGGCCATATTGGATATGGGGGTGGCCATTTTGGATTGGGTATGGGGGAGGCCATGTTGGATTGGGATATGGGGGCGGCCATGGTGGGTATGGGGAATGGGGGAGGCCATATTGGATATGGGGGTGGCCATTTTGGATTGGGTATGGGGGAGGCCATATTAGATTGGGTATGGGGGCGGCCGTGTTGGATTGGGTATGGGGGAGGCCATATTGGATATGGGGGTGGCCATGTTGGATATGGGGGTGGCCATGTTGGGTATAGGGATGGCCATGTTGGATTGGGATATGGGGTGGCAATGTTGGGTATGGGGACAGGGGGCCGCCATATTGGATTGAGCTATGGGGGAGGCCATGTTGGATTGGGATATAGGGGTGGCCATGTTGGATATGGCAGCAGCCATGTTGTATTCAGACATGGGGGCTGCCATGTTGGATATGAGGGAGACCATGTTAGATTAGGGAATGGGGGCAGCCATGTTGGATATGGGGAATGGTGACGGCCATGTTGGATATGGGCAACAGGGGCGGCCATGTTGGATTGGGCCGCCCATGTTGTTTTTGGGGGTGGCCATGCTGGATTGGGGAATTGGGGCTGCCACATTGGACAGGGTGCCGCCATATTGAACAAATCATGGCAGCAGCCATATTGGACAGGGTGCCGCCATATTGAACAAATCATGGTGGCAGCCATATTGGACTGGGTGCCCCCATATTGAACAAATCATGGCAGCAGCCATATTGGACTGGGTGCTGCCATATTGAATAAACCATGGCGGCAGCCATGTTGGACTGGGTGCCACCATATTGAATAAATCACGGGTGCCGCCATATTGGACTGGGTGCCACCATATTGGAACATACTACACGAGCTGCCATATTGGACAGGGTGCCACCGTATTGAATAAACCATGGTGGCAGCCATATTGCACGGGGCGCCGCCATATTGGAACATACTACATGCGCTGCCATATTGGACAGGGTGCCACCATATTGAATAAACCATGGTGGCAGCCATATTGCACGGGGCGCCGCCATATTGGAACATACTACATGAGCTGCCATATTGGACAGGGTGCCACCATATTGAATAAACCACGGCGGCAGCCATATTGGATGGGGCGCCGCCATATTGGAACATACTACATGCGCTGCCATATTGGACAGGGTGCCACCGTATTGAATAAACCATGGGTGCCGCCATATTGGACGGGGCGCCGCCATATTGGAACATACTACACGAGCTGCCATATTGGACAGGGTGCCACCGTATTGAATAAACCATGGTGGCAGCCATATTGGACGGGGCGCCGCCATATTGGAACATACTACATGAGCTGCCATATTGGACAGGGTGCCACCATATTGAATAAACCACGGCGGCAGCCATATTGGACGGGGCGCCGCCATATTGGAACATACTACATGAGCTGCCATACTGGACTGAGTGCCACCATATCGAATAAACCACGGCGGCAGCCATATTGGCCCGCACCCCACCCGCCATCACGCCGCCCCCGCGCCGCGCCTCGGTTTCCCCGTACGTTTGCCGGACTTGGAGGAGGAGCCGCGCTGGCCGGACTTGCTGTTGAAGCTCTTGCCGCGCCGGGAGGTGTTGCCGGAGACGCGCTGGCGCTTGGAGGGCACCACGGCGCGGGCGATGGGGGGCGGGGGCGGCACGCGGGCGGGGTAGCTGTACATCCTGCGGGGGGGGAGGGCACAGCCCGCGCTGCACTGGGGGCGCCGCCGGGCGCCGGGGGGGGGGAGGGGCGGGGGGAGGGGCGGGGGGGGTCCCTAACCCGCTCTGGACTGGTTTATACTGGTACCGGTCATAGTAATCCCGCTGGAAGTCGTAGTCCAGGTCGAACGACGACCTGGGGGCGGGGCAGGGGGTGAGAGCCGAAAAGAAACGGAAACCCCCCCAAAAAAAACTGGGATTGACACAAAAAACCCCAAAACCCACAAAAAAAACCTGGGATTGACACAAAAAAAACCCCAAACCCACAAAAAACCCAAAACCCAAAAACCCCTGGGATTGACACAAAAAAACCCAAAAACCACAGGGTCCCCCCAAAAAACCTCGGGCTGACACAAAAAAAATGGAAATCCCCCCAAAAAAACCCTGGGATTGACACAAAACCCCCCAAAAAAACCTGGGATTGACACAAAAAACCCCCCAAAACCCACAAAAAACCCAAAAACCCACAAAAAACAACAGGGTCCCCCCAAAAAACCCCGGGATTACACAAAAAAAATGGAACCCCCCCAAAAAACCCCTGGGATTGACACAAAAAAAACCCCAAAACCCACAAAAAACCCAAAAACCCCAAAAAAACCCCGGGATGACACAAAAAAAATGGAACCCCCCCAAAAAACCCCTGGGATTGACACAAAAAACCCAAAACCCACAAAAAACCCTGGGATGACACAAGCAAAATGGAAACCCCCCAAGAAAATGTGGGATTGACACAAAAAAACCCCAAAACCCACAAAAAACCTCAAAACCCCCCAAAAAACCACAGGATCCCCCCAAAAAACCCTGGGATTGAAAAAAAAAACAGAACCCCCCCCAAAAAAACTGGGATTGCCAGAAAAAAACCCCAAACCCCCCAAAACACCACGGGATTGACACAAAAAACCAGAAACCCCCAAAAAACCAGAAACCCCCCAAAAAACCGTGGGATTCCCCCAAAAAACACGGGATTGACACAAAAAACCCAAAACCCCCCAAAAACCCTGGGATGCCACAAAAAAACCCCAAAACCCCCCAAAAAACCCTGGAATTGACACAAAAACACCCAAACCCCCCAAAACACCATGGGATCCCCCCAAAAATCCCTGAGATGCCACAAAAACCCCAAAACCCCCCCCCAAAAAAACGTGGGACACTGCAAAAACCCCAAAACCCCCCCAAAAATCCCTGGGATGGCCCAAAACCCCCCAAAACCCCCAAAAACACAACCAGGACATTTTTAAAACTGCAAAAACCGCCCGGAACCCCCCAAAAATCCCCTGGGATGCCCCAAAACCCCCCTGGGATCCCCAAAAAATCCCCCAAATTTCCAAGGACCAGTGGGACACCCCAAATCCCCCCTGGGACACACAAAACCCTCCCTGGGATCCCCAAAAATCCCCAAAATTTCCAAAAATCCCCATGGGACACCCCAAACCCCCTCAAGACACCCCACACCCCCCCCGGGATCCCTAAAAAATTTCCAAAACCCCCCTGGGATCCCCCCAAAAAATCCCCAAAATTTCCAAGAACCAGCGGGACACCCCAAATTCCCTCAGGACACCCCAAACCAACCTTGGGATCCCTAAAAAATTCCCAAAAATTTCCAAAAATGACTGGGACACCCAAAACCGCCCCCAGAGATTCCCAAAAATTCCCCCAAAATTTCCAGGAATCACCGGGACACCCCAACCCAAAACCCACCCCAGGATCCCCCAAAAAATCCCCCAAAATTTCCAGAACCCCCCCAGGGCACCCCAAAATTCCCCCAAATTTCCAGGAGTCGCCAGAACACCCCAAATCCCCTCAGAGACACCCCAACTCCCCCCCAGGATCCCCAAAAATTTCCCAAAATTCCCAAAAACCCCCTGGGATCCCCCAAAATTTCCAAGGACCAGCAGGACACCCCAAACCCCCCCTGGGACATCCCAAATCCCCCCTGGGATCCCCCAAAATTTCCAGGAGTCCCCGGGACACCCCAAACCTCCCCAAGGACACCCCAAATTTCCAGGAGTCCCCAGGACACTCCAAAAACCTCCCTGGGACACCCCAAAAACCCCCGGGACACCCCAAAAACTTCCCCGGGACACCCCAAGATCCTCCAGGAGTCCCCGGGCCACCCCGACCCCCGGAGCGGATCCCCGGGTCCCCACCTGACGAGGGGGGACGGTGACGGGGGGGCGGCTACTGACCCGTACATCTCGGCCGCCGAGCGCTTCACCCCCGCCTTGCCCCGGTTCACCTTCGGCTCGGCCGCCAGGTTGATGTCTGCGCGCCACGGGGGGCCACCGGTGGCCAGGGGTGACCACGAGTGACCACGAGTGGCCATGACCATCCCTGCCCCACCCAAATGTGGGGATCCCCCCGCTGCGACCCCCAGACCCCAAAACACCTCCCAGAACCTCACCCAGACTGACAGATCAAGCATGAGTGACCATGGCCACCACCCCGACCACCTCCCTGGCCATCCCTGCCCCACCCAAATGTGAGGATCCCCCCACTGCGACCCCCAGACCCCAAAACACCTCCCAGAACGTCACCCAGACCAATAGATTGACCATCAATGACCATGAGTGACCACGGCCACCTCGCTGACCACCTCGCTGACCATCCCTGCCCCACCCAAATGTGAGGATCCCCCCGCCGTGTCCCCCAGACCCCAAAACACCTCCCAGAACCTCACCCAGACCAATAGATTGACCATCAATGACCATGAGTGACCACGGCCACCTCGCTGACCACCTCTGTGACCATCCCTGCCCCACCCAATTGTGGGACTCCTGCAGCCACACCCCCCAGACCCCAAAACACCTCCCAGAACCTCACCCAGACTGACCATGAGTGACCAGCATGACCACCAATGACGATGGCCACCTCGCTGACCACCTCTGTGACCATCCTTGGTCCATCCAAGCGTGGGGATCCCCCCGCCGTGTCCCCCAGACCCCAAAACACCTCCCAGAACCTCACCCCGACCAATAGATTGACCATCAATGACCATGAGTGACCACGGCCACCTCGCTGACCACCTCTGTGACCATCCTTGGTCCATCCAAGCGTGGGGATCCCCCCGCCGTGTCCCCCAGACCCCCAAAACACCTCCCAGAACCTCACCCAGACTGACCATGAGTGACCAGCATGACCACCAATGACCGTGGCCACCTCGCTGACCACCTCTGTGACCATCCTTGGTCCATCCAAGTGTGGGGATCCCCCCGCCGTGTCCCCCAGACCCCAAAACACCTCCCAGAACCTCACCCCGACCATCAGACCGACCGCGGGCGCCCCGGAGCACGCACCTAGCACCTGGCCGGCGATCATGCGGCCGTCCTCGCCGGCCACGGCGGCGCGGGCGTTGCGCTCGTTGACGTACTGCACGAAGGCGAAGCCCTTGTGCACGGAGCAGCCGACGATCTTGCCGTACTTGGCGAAGATGGCCTCCACGTCGCTCTTCTTCACCACCAGCGTGTTCAGGTTGCCGATGAAGACGCGCGAGTTCAGCGACCGCGGGTCCGTCTTGTTGGTCACGTTGCTGGCCATGGCGGCGGGATGGGGGGGCGTGGCCTGGGGAGGGGGCGGTGGGCGTGGTCAGTGGGCGTGGTCAGTGGGGTCAGTGGGCGTGGTCAGTGTGGTCAATAGGTGTGGTCATTGGGCGTGGTCAGTGTGGGTGTGGCCATTGGGCGTGGTCAGTGTGGGTGTGGTCAGTGTGGGTGTGGTCATTGGGTGTGGTCAGTGTGGGTGTGGTCATTGGGCGTGGTCAGTGTGGGTGTGGCCATTGGGCGTGGTCAGTGTGGGTGTGGTCAGTGTGGGTGTGGTCATTGGGTGTGGTCAGTGTGGGTGTGGTCATTGGGCGTGGTCAGTGTGGGTGTGGTCACTGGACGTGTGGTCATTGTGAGTGTGGTCAGTGGGTGTGGTCATTGTGGGTGTGGTCAGTGGGTGTGGTCATTGTGGGTGTGGTCAGTGGGTGTGGTCAGTGTCACGGTGAGGGGTGGCCAAAAATTTCCCAAAATCACACTAAAACCACCCAAAAAACACCCCAGAACCACCCAAAAACCTCCAAACACCACCCAAAAATTCCAAAAACCACCAAAATCTGCCCCAAAACATAAAAAAAATCCACATGGAACCACCCAAAAAACATCCAAAACCCACCCAAAAAACTCCAAAATCCACCCAAAACCCCACCCAAAACCCACCCAAAAAATTCCAAAAACCACCAAAAAACACCCAAAACCCTCCAAAATCCACCCAAAAACATGAAAAACCCCACATGGAACCACCCAAAAATATCTAAAAAACCACCACAAAAAACCTCCAAAATCCACCCCAAAAACCAACCAAAAACCTCCAAAAACCACCAAGAAACACCCAAAAACCTCCAAAATCCACCTAAAAAACCACCCAAAACCCTCCAAGAAACTCCCCAAAACTTCTAAAAACCTCCAAAAACCACCCAAAAACCCTCAAAAAAACCCAAACAAACCGCCCAAAAAACTCCAAAACCACCCGAAAAGTTCCAAAATCCTCCAAAAACACCACCAAAAAACTCCAAAAAACACCAAGAGACACCCAAAAACCTCCAAAATCCACCCAAAAAAACCCCAAAACCCACCCCAAAACCATCCACAAACCACCCAAAAACCTCCAAAAAACCCCTAAAACCCACCCAAAACCACCCAAAATCTTGTAAAAAACACCCGGAAATGCCCAAAACCACCCAAAAAACACCAAAATTGCCCAAAACTGCCCAAAAACCTCCAAAAATGCCCAAAACCGCCCAGAAAACACCAAAACCACCCAAAAACCTCCAAAAATGCCCAAAATGGCCCAAAACGCCCCAAACCCCGCGGGAACCCCCGGAAGGTTCCAGAACCCCCTGGGACACCCCTGGTTCCTTATCAGAGCCCTAATTAGCATCTAATTTGCATAAATGACACATCACAGCAACCCCATCACCCCAAATTAGCATCTAATTAGCATAAATGGCACATAAGGCCCAACCCATCACCTCTAATTAGCATCTAATTAGCATAACCAGCACCCAAGGCCAACCCCTGAAGTCCCAAATTAGCATCTAATTAGCATAACCAGCACCCAAGGCCAACCCCTGAAGTCCCAAATTAGCATCTAATTAGCATAAACGGCACCTTACACCCACCATACCCAATTAGTATATAATTAGCATAAACAGCACCTAATGGACAACCCATCACCTTGAATTATCATCTAATTAGCATAAACGGAGCCCAATGGCCACCCTCAGCAGCCCCAATTAGCATCTAATTAGCATCAACAGCACCTAAGGCCCAGCCCTTCACCCCGATCACCGTCATTAATGCGATTTGTTAATGAGCGCTGTTCATTAGTCCCACCCCTCCTTAATTACAGTAATTATCCAGCCCTCAATAATTGCAGTAAATACCCACCCATTGTTATTTATGCTAATTACCCAGCCCCCATTAATTACCATAATTATCGAGACGTTGTTAATTATGGTAATTACCCAACCCTCAATAATTACGGTAATTACCCAGCCCTCAATAATTACGGTAATAGTCCTCAATAATTACGGTAATTATCCAAACCTCGCTAACGATCACTCCCTCAGAATTGCTAATTAATATTCCCTATGAATATTAATCTCATTAATGAATATCAACCCTCGTTAATGAACATTAACTAAACACCCTGCTTGTTAATTAAGGGCGTCATTAGCATAAAACCAGGAGCTCTAATTAGCACTGTTGCTGCTGTCCTTTGACCTCTGCTAATGAACTAATTATGCAAATGAGCACTCTAACACCAAACAATGCCTAATTAACATTCCTAATTAATGCCACGTCCCTAACGAGAGATTAATTACCCTAACCAGCACTGCATGAATTATGCTAATGAGCACTGCAACACCCACTCGTTAGATAAAACGCCTAATTAACATTTCTAATTAGCACGGGTGCCTATGGAGGGGCCCCCTGTTTGATCGGCCGGGGCCTCATTAAGCGCTAATTTGCATATGAACGAAGCCACGCCTCTTACCGTGGGGGGAGGGGCGTCCGTGGGTCGGCGGCGGCGAAGGGGGCGGGGCCAAGGGAGGGGGCGTGGCCAAAGGAAAGGGGGCGTGGCCAAAGGGAGGGGGCGTGGCCAAAGGAAAGGGGGCGTGGCTTCGGCGCTAAAGGGGGCGGGGCTGGGCCGAGAGAGAGGCCGGGAAAAAAATACTAAAAAAATAAAAAAATTAAAAATTAAAAAAAAAAAAAAAATTAAAAAAATATCCGGGGAAAGCCTTTAAAAAATAAAAACCTTCAAAATAAAAAATTAAAAAAAAAAAAATTAAAAATTACCAAAACCCCTCAAACCCCTGAAAATACCGGGGGGGGGGAGGGGCAAGGGAGGGGCCGGGCCCCGCCCCCTCCTGCTCGGTTTTGGGGCCAGTTTGGGCCGTTTTGGGCCGTTTCAGCCATTTTGGGCAATTTTGGGGCCATTTCAGCCATTTTCACCCATTTTGGGCCATTTTTGGGCCACTTTGGGGCAGTTTTGGGGCTGGGGGAGGGGAACACCTGGGCGGGGTGGGGGAGGGGCTCGTGGGCGGGGTTTGTGGGCAGGGGAGGGGCAAAATTTGCATATTTTTGAATGCATTTAAAATATAATTTTTTTTAAAGGGACGGGGGAGGAGTTAAAAGGTTTTGGGTGGGGGGGGAGGGGAGAGAGAGAGAGAAAGGCGGCGGGGGAGGGGGAAAAAAACCCACAAAAACAACAACAACAATTAAAAAAAAAAACCCCAAAAAAATAAAAAAATAAAAAATAAAAAACCCCAATTATTAAAAAAAAAAAAAAAAAAAAAAAAAAAAAAAGCAGGAAAACGTTTGGAACTTACGGTCGCCGCGCCGGCTCAAAAAAATCGCGCTGTGGACAAAAAAGAGACAAAAAAATGGCAAATTTGGGGGGGCGGGGGAGGGGGGGAGGCTCGGGGCCCCTCCCCCACTCCGCGCTCAGGCCCCGCCCCCAGCGGCGCCCCTCCCCCACCGCCACCGGCCCCCCCCTCTCGGCGTGGATTTTTTAATGGAAATTCCCGTTTTTTTGGGTAAAAACCTCCAAAATGGGGCGGGAAGGGGGGAGGGGAGGGGGAGGGGCGGGGTGGGGGAGGGGCCGGTCCGGGATCTCCTCCTGGGCCCTGCGGAAGGAGAGAAGGTTGAGCGACCCCTCCCCCCTCCCCAGGCCCCGCCCCCACCGCCAGGCCACGCCCCCAACCCAAATTTTGGGGGGGGGAGGAGGGGGGGGTGTGACCCCTCCCCCACCCAACCGCCACCCCTCCCCCCCTCACAGCGGGGTGGGGGAGGGGAAATACGGGGGGTTTTGGGGGGAAAAGGTGAGTTTTGGGAGCGGGCGGAGACGGTGCCGAAATTTGGGGGGTTTGTCCCCGAATTTGGGGAGAAATGGAGAATTTGGGGGGTTTGTCCCCGAATTTGTGGAGAAATGGAGAATTTGGGGGGTTTGTCCCCGAATTTGGGGAGAAATGGAGAATTTGGGGGGTTTGTCCCCGAATTTGGGGGGTTTCTCCCCGAATTTGGGGAGAAATGGAGAATTTGGGGGGTTTGTCCCTGAATTTGGGGGGTTTGTCCCCAAATTTGGGGAGAAATACAGAAGTTGCAGGGTTTGTCCCTGAATTTTGGTGGTTTGTCCCCAAATTTGGGGAGAAATGGAGAATTTGGGGGGTTTGTCCCCAAATTTGGGGAGAAATGGAGAATTTGGGGGGTTTGCCCCCAAATTTGGGGAGAAATGGAGAATTTGGGGGGTTTGTCCCCAAATTTGGGGGGTTTGTCCCTGAATTTTGGGGGTTTGTTCCCAAATTTGGGGAGAAATGGAGAATTTGGGGGGTTTGTCCCCGAATTTTCGGGGTTTGTTCCCAAATTTGGGGAGAAATGGAGAATTTGGGGGGTTTGTCCCCGAATTTTCGGGGTTTGTCCCTGAATTTGGGGAGAAATGGAGAATTTGGGGGGTTTGTCCCCGAATTTTGAGGGTTTATTCCCAAATTTGGAGAGAAATGGAAATTTTGAGGGGTTTGTCCCCAGATTTGGGGAGAAATGGAGAATTTGGGGGGTTTGTCCCTGAATTTGGGGAGAAATGGAGAATTTGGGGGGTTTTTCCCCGAATTTGGGGAGAAATGGAGAATTTGGGGGGTTTGTCCCCGAATTTGGGGAGAAATGGAGAATTTGGGGGGTTTGTCCCTGAATTTTGGGGGTTTGTCCCCAAATTTGGAGAGAAATGGAGATTTTGGGGGGTTTGTCCCCGAATTTGGGGAGAAATGGAGAATTTGGGGGTTTTTCCCTGAATTTAAGAGAGAAACTCTGAATCCGAAGGGTTTCTCCCCAATTTTAGGGGTTTGTCCCTGAATTTGGGGAGAAACTGAGAATTTGGGGGGTTTGTTCCTGAATTTGGGGGATTTGTCCCCAAAAGTGGGAAATTTGTCCCTGAATTTGGGGAGAAATGGAGAATTCGGAGAGTTTTCCCCTGAATTTGGGGAAAATGGGGAACTTGAGGGGTTTGACCCCAAATTTCGGGATTTTGCCCCTGAATTTAGGCAGAAACAGAAAATGTAGGGGTTTTGTCCCCAAATTTGGGGGATTTGTCCCCAAATTTGGTTTGTTTCTCCCTGAATTTGTGGGTTTTCCCCCAAATTTGGGGATTTTGCCCCTGAATTTAGGCAGAAACAGAAAATGTAGGGGTTTTGTCCCCAAATTTGGGGGGTTTCTCCCTGAATTTGTAGGTTTTCCCCCAAATTTGGGGATTTTGCCCCCGAATTTTGGGGTTTTTGGCAAAATTCGGGTTTAACTCCCCGAATTCCCCTCCGCCCTCCCAAAGCCCCAGATTTGGGGCCAAAAGGGGAAATTTGGGACTTTGGAGCTTTAATTAAGGCAGGAGGGGGGAAGGGGGAGGGAAATTTGAGGGGGAATGGGGGAATTTGGGGGCTGGCCCCAAAATCTGGGGGAAATCCCCTGAAAATCGAGATTTTGGGGGAGAAAATGGAGGAAATGAGATGGGAGCTCCTGGAGCCAGGAGAGAACGCGGGAATTTGGGATTTAGCCCCAAAAACACTCCTGGACCTGATCAAAAACCTCCAAAATGTACCTGGAACTGATCAAAAACTCCTAAAAACCTCCAAAACCACCAGGAACTGATCAAAACCCCCTAAAAACCCCAAAAGCCACCTGGAAATGATCAGAAACCCCTAAAAACCCCCAAAACCACCAGGAACTGATCAAAAACCCCTAAAAACCACCTGAAACCAACCAAAAACCCCTAAAAACCCCCAAAAATCCTGGAAATGATCAGAAACTCAAAAATAAACCCAAAAACCATCTGGAACCACCCAAAACCCACCTGGAACCACCCCAGAAATTTCCAAAAACCACTAAAAATCACCAAAAACCCTGAAAAATCCCCAAACACCGCCCGGGACTTCGCAGGTGGGGAAGAGGCAAAAACTGAACCTGAAAAGGTCCCAAAATTGGGGGGAAAAGGGAAAAACGGAACCTGAGCTCCCAAAATTGGGGGGAAAAGGGAAAAACGGAACCTGAGCTCCCAAAATTGGGGGGAAAAGGGAAAAACGGAACCTGAGCTCCCAAAATTGGGGGGAAAAGGGAAAAACGGAACCTGAGCTCCCGAAATTGGGGGGAAAAGGGAAAAATGGAACCTGAGCTCCTGAAATTGGGGGGAAAAGGGAAAAACGGAACCTGAGCTCCCAAAATTGGGGGGAAAAGGGAAAAACGGAACCTGAGCTCCCAAAATTGGGGTGGAAAGGGAAAAACGGAACCTGAGCTCCCGAAATTGGGGGGAAAAGGGAAAAACGGAACCTGAGCTCCTGAAATTGGGGGGAAAAGGGAAAAACGGAACCTGAGCTCCCGAAATTGGGGGGAAAAGGGAAAAACGGAACCTGAGCTCCCGAAATTGGGGGGAAAAGGGAAAAATGGAACCTGAGCTCCTGAAATTGGGGGGAAAAGGGAAAAACGGAACCTGAGCTCCCAAAATTGGGGGGAAAAGGGAAATCTGGGAATTCCTGCCCCCCGCCGTTAATTAAACCTTGGAGGGGATTAATTAAAGCTTCTGGGGGGGTTTAATTAAAGGATTTGGGGGGGTTTAATTAAAACTTCTGGGGGGTTTAATGAAAGCTCCCAAAGCCAGGCTTGGCCACGCCCACCTCGGAATTGGCCCCGCCCCCAAATGTAGCCCCGCCCCTCGCTGCTTTATTAACCCTTAATTAGCATTAATTAGCCCCTTAACGATTAGCCACGCCCCCTGGGTTAATTATGCAAACGAAGGCCTCCAAGGGGAGTGAATTAGGCCCAGCCTGGCGCGCAAGGGGTTAATTAATTAATTAATTAATTAAGCCGAGGGTGTTAATCAGGGCTAAGCCACGCCCCCACCCCCGCGGGGTCAGCCCCGCCCCCGCAGGGGCTGATTAATTTATTAATTACCTCGGGGAGCCGAACCCCGCCCCCGCAGGGCTTAATTAAACACGGAGCGCCCTAATTAATTAATTAATTACCTCGGGGAGCCAACCCCGCCCCCGCAGGGGTTAATTAAACCCGGAGCGCGCTCGTTAATTAACTGGGGAGCCAAACCCCGCCCCCGGCGGGGTCAATCCCGGCCCTGAAGGGGTTAATTACCCCCCCAGCCGAGTCATTAGTTAATTACGCTGAGCAATTAGTTCAGGAGGGCGCGGCCCCGCCCCCAGGCCCCGCCCCCCCGGCCCTGAGCCCCCCCCCCCCCCCCATTTCCCGCCTCGCTCCCTCACGCGCCGCCGCCATTTGCACCCCCCAAACCTCCCCCGCGCCCCCGGGCGGGTCCTCCCGCCCGCGGAGCCTCCCGCAGCCCCCCGGGACCCTCCCGGAGCCGCCCCCGCTGCCCCCTCACCGCTCCGGGCACCGCTGCGCTGCCGCCGCCGCCGCCGCCGCTTCCTCCGGGGGCCGAGCGCAAAATGGCGCCCGCGCCGCCCTCAGCGCCGCCAGCGCCGCCGGGCCCGCCCACGCCGCCCGTTGCCGCGCGGCGATTGGCTGAGACGGCTGTCAATCCAGCGCCGAGCCAATGGCAGCGCGCGGAGCGGCGCTGCGCGGGAAGGGGGAGGAGAGACGGCGGGGGGCTCGGGGGGTGGTTTCGATCGCGCTGATTGGCCGAGCGCGCTGCCAGTTATTCCGCTATACCAATCGGAGTCCGGCGCACAGCGGAGGGCCCGCCCCCCGAGGCGCGCGGGGAGGTGGGCGCATGCGCAGCCGGCCGCCGTTGGATCAGCGGGAGGGCGGGGCGAAGGGCTCGGTGCGGGCTCTGATTGGGCGAAGCGAGACGTGGGAGGTTGGTGATTGGACAGCGGCGCTGTCAGTCAGGCGGAGGGGGCGCGGCCCAGTTCGCGCTGGTTTTGGGGCCTTTTAAACTGGTTTGGGGTGATTTAAACTGGTTTAGGGAAATTAAAACTAGTTTGGGGTGATTTTAACCGGTTTGGGGTCATTTAAACCGGTCTGGGCCCATTTTAAACTGGTTTTTCCCAATCCCGACACCTTTCTCCCCATTTTTCTCAAGTTTTCCAATTTTGTCCTCATTTTTTCCATCTTCCCCCCATTCTTTCCCACTTCTGCCCAATTTTCCCCAGATTTTCTCAATTTCCCCCATTTTTCACATTTCCCCTCCATTTTTTTCCCAGTTTTCCCCAATTTCCCCAATTTTTCCCAATTTCCCCCTATTTTTTCCCAATTTTGCCCAATTCCCCCATTTCCCCCCCCACTTTCCCCCTTTTCCCCCATTTTTCCAATTTTCCCCAATTCCTTTCCGAATTTCCTCCCTCATTTCCCCCAATTTCCCCCCAGTTTTCCCAATTTTCCCCTATTTTTCCCAATTCTCCCACTTTCCCACCATTTTCCCACCATTTTTTCCCAATTTCCCCCATTTTGCCCCATTTTCCCCCCTTTTCTCCCCATTTTTCGCATTTTTTCCCCGTTTTTCCCAATTCCCCCCATTTTGCCAAATTCCCCTCGATTTTTTCCAATTTTTCTCAATTTCCCCCCAATTTTCCCCAGTTTTTTTCTTATTTTCCCCATTTTCCCAATTCCCCCCGGTTTTGCCCCATTTTTCCCCTTTTTCTCCCATTTTCCCAATTTCTTCCCATTTCTCCTCAATTCCCTCCATTTTGCCCAATTCCCCGCGATATTTTACATTTTTTCCAATTCCCCCATTTTTCCCAATTTCCCCCTTTTTCTCCTTTTCCCACTTTTTTCCCCATTTTTCCCAATTTACTCCCCATTTTTTCCCAATTCCCATTTTTGCCCAATTTTCCCCTTTTTTTTTCTCATTTCCCCCCATTTTTCTCATTTTCCCCACCATTTTTCCCAATTTCCCCCATTTTTGCCCCATTTTTCCCCCTTTTGCCCCATTTTCCCAATTTTTTTTCCATTTTTCCCCAATTTCCCCCATTTTTCCCCAATTTTTTTTCCAATTCCCCCCATTTTTCTCAATTTTTCCACCATTTTTCCCAATTTCCCCCGTTTTTGCCCCATTTTTCCCCATTTCCCCCGTTTTCGCCCCATTTTTCCCAATTTCCCCCGTTTTCGCCCCGTTTCCGCCCTGGCGCGCAGGAATTCCCGTTTTGGTTAGAAAACCTTAAAAAAACGAAATTTTTATTGAATTTTTGGAAAAGAGCCGCGGGGGGGGGAGGGGGCCCGAACCCGGGGGGGAAAAACCCCAAAAAGGGGGAAAATCCCCCCAAAATGGGGGGACCCCCATAAATACAGAAACCGGGGGAAAAAACACGGATTTTGGGAAAATCGGGGAAATCCGGGGGTTTTCGGCACCGATTTCCGGTGGGAAAATCTCGGGGAATCTCCCCAAAAACCCCGCGGGGAGAAAAAAAAAAAAAAACAAAATCCCCGAATTTTCACCCAAACAACAAAACTAAAAAAAATTCCAAAAAAAACCCCCAAAAACGGGCGGGGCCCCAAAATCCGCGGGAATCGCCCCAAAATTCCAGAGGGGGGGGGAAAATGGGAAAAAAAACAACAAAAAGGGGAAAAAAGGTGAAAAAAAACGGGGAAAAACGGGGAAAAAAGGGGCGGGACGGGGGCGAAAAGGCCCGGGCGGTTTTGGGGTGAAAAGCGGCGATTTTGGGTCCCGTCACTTCCGCTTCTTCTTGGGGGGGTGGGGCCGGCCCCGGCCGGGGGGGCCCTTGCGCTTCCGGCCCCGCCCCCGCTCCTCCTCCTCCTCGTATTGGCTCTCGCGGTCGGCTGGGCGCCGTTTGGGGCGAAAAACGGCGATTTTGGGCAAAACGGGGATTTGGGAAAAAGGGGGGTTGGGGGGGAAAGGGGGATTGGGGGGGGAAATGGGGATTTTGGGTAAATGGGGAATTGGGGGTGAAAAATGGGGGTTTTGAGAAAAAGGGGGATTGGGGGGGAAATAGGGGTTTGGGGTGAAAAATGGGGATTTTGGGCAAAACGGGGATTTGGGGAAAAAGGGGGATTGGGGGTAAAGGGGGATTGGGGGGGAAAATGGGGATTTTGGGTAAATGGGGAATTGGGGGTGAAAAATGGGGGTTTTGGGAAAAAGGGGGTTTGGGGGGGAAGTGGGGATTGGGGTGAAAAACGGCGATTTTGGGCAAAACGGCGATTTGGGGAAAAAGGGGGATTGGGGGGGAAAATGGGGATTTTGGGTAAAGGGGGAATTGGGGGTGAAAAATGGGGATTTTGGGTAAATGGGGAATTGGGGTGAAAAATGGGGATTTTGGGAAAAAGGGGGATTGGGGAAAATGGGGAATTAGGGTGGAAAATGGGCGTTTTGGGAAAAAGGGGGTTGGGGGGGAAAATGGGGGTTTGGGGTGAAAAATGGGGATTTTGGGCAAAAGGGGATTTTGGGGGGTAAAGGGGGTTTGGGGGGGAAAATGGGGATTTTGGGTAAATGCGGAATTGGGGGTGAAAAATGGCGGTTTTGGGAAAAAGGGGGATTGGGGGGAAATGGGGGTTTGGGGTGAAAAACGGGGATTTTGGTCAAAGGGGAATTGGGGGAGAAAACAGGGATTTTGGGAAAAAGGGGTTGAGGGGATTTGGGATTTTGGGGTGAATTCCGGGGGTTTTGGGGTGATTTAAGGGGTTTTTGGGGTGAATTCCGGGGGTTTTGGGGTGAATTTGGGGATTTTGGATTTTGGGATGAATTCCGGGGATTTTGGATTTTGGGGTGATTTAAGGGGTTTTTGGGGTGAATTCTGGGGGTTTCGGGGTTGAATTCGGGGATTTTGGGTTTTGGGGTGATTTAAGGGGTTTTTGGGGTGAATTCTGGGGGTTTCGGGGTTGAATTCGGGGATTTTGGGTTTTGGGGTGAATTCCGGGGGTTTTGGGGTGATTTAAGGGGTTTTTGGGGTGAATTCCGGGGGTTTTGGGGTTGAATTTGGGGATTTTGGGTTTTGGGGTGAATTCCGGGGGTTTTGGGGCCGCACCTTTCCGCGCCTCCTCCTCCAGCTCGTCCCAGTCCTTGCCGCTCTCCTCCTCGCTGCCCAGGGAGTCCTTGGAGTACTCTGGGCAAATCGGGGCGAAAAACGGAGAAATCGGGAAAAACGGGAAAAAACGAGAAAATTGGGAAAAAAACCCCAGGAAAAAAGGGGAAAAATGGGGTAAAAAATGGGGAAATTGGGAAAAACAGGAGAAAAAGGGGAAAATTGGGAAAAAAACACAGGAAAGTCGGGAAAAAAAGGGGAAAAATGGGGTAAAAAATGGGGAAATTGGGTAAAAAAACAGGAAAATTGGGAAAAAAACCCAGGAAAAAAGGGGAAAAATGGGGTAAAAAATGGGGAAATTGGGGAAAAAAACATGAAAATTGGGAAAAAAACCCCAGGAAAATAGGGAAAAAAGGGGGAAGATGGGGAAATTGGGAAAAAAGGGGCAAACAACAGGAAAATCGAGAAAAAAGGGGGGAAATGGGACAAAAATGGGAAAATTGGGGAAAAAGGGGAAAAATGGGCAAAAACAGGGAAATCGAGAAAAAAGGGGCAAAAAACGGGAAAATTGGGGGGAAAAAAACCAGGAAAATTGGGGAAAAAAGGGGCAAAAAATGGAGAAATAGGGAAAACTGGGAAAAAAAGGGGTAAAAAATGAGAAAATTGGGAAAAACGCCCAGGAAAATCGGGAAAAAAGGGGAAAAATGGGGCAAAAAATGGAGAAATCTGGGAAAAAAAGGGGCAAAAAAAGGGAAATTCGGGAATAAAGGGGAAAAATGAGGCAAAAAATGGAGAAATTGGGAAAAAAAGGGGCAAGAAAAAGGGACATTCGGGAAAAAAGGGGAAAAATGAGGGAAAAACGCAGGAAATCGGGAAAATTGGGGAAAACATTTTTTTTCCCCCGCCAGGTGTGCTCAGGTGAGCCCAAACCCCCCAAAAAATCCCCACTTTCAACCCAAATTTCCCCATTTTTAACCCAAATTTCCCCATTTCTAACCTGAATTTCCCCGTTTTTTCCCCGTTTTTCCCCCCAGGTGTGTCCAGGTGTGCCCAGGTGTGCCCAGGTGCGCCCAGGTGAGCCCAAACCCCCGTTTTTAACCTCCAAATCCCCATTTTTAACCCGAATTTCCCCATTTTTAACCCAAATTTCCCCATTTTTAACCCGAATTTCCCCATTTCTAACCCGAATTTCCCCGTTTTTTCCCCCAGGTGTGTCCAGGTGTGTCCAGGTGTGCCCAGGTGAGCCCAAACCCCCATTTTTAACCCGAATTTCCCCTTTTTTAACCCAAATTTCCCCATTTTTAACCCAAATTTCCCCATTTCTAACCCGAATTTCGCTGTTTTTTCCCCGTTTTCCCCCCAGGTGTGCCCAGGTGTGCCCAGGTGTGCCCAGCTGTGCCCAGGTGTGCCCAGGTGTGCCCAGGTGCGCCCAGGTGAGCCCAAACCCCCATTTTTAACCCGAATTTCCCCATTTTTGACCCGAATTTCCCCGTTTTTTCCCCGTTTTCCCCCCCAGGTGTGCCCAGGTGAGCCCAAACCCCCATTTTTAACCCGAATTTCCCCGTTTTTAACCTGAATTTCCCCATTTTTGACCCGAATTTCCCCGTTTTTTCCCTGTTTCCCCCACCCAGGTGTGTCCAGGTGTGCCCAGGTGTGCCCAGGTGTGCCCAGGTGCGCCCAGGTGAGCCCAAACCCCCATTTTTAACCCAAATTTCCCCATTTTTAACCCGAATTTCCCCGTTTTTTCCCCGTTTTCCCCCCCCAGCTGTGCCCAGGTGTGCCCAGGTGTGCCCAGGTGTGCCCAGGTGCGCCCAGGTGAGCCCAAACCCCCATTTTTAACCCGAATTTCCCCATTTTTAACCCAAATTTCCCCATTTTTAACCCGAATTTCCCCATTTTTAACCCGAATTTCCCCATTTTTAACCCGAATTTCGCCGTTTTTTCCCCGTTTTCCCCCCCAGGTGTGCCCAGGTGTGCCCAGGTGTGCCCAGGTGCGCCCAAACCCCCATTTTTAACCCGAATTTCCCCATTTTTAACCCAAATTTCCCTATTTTTAACCCGAATTCCCCCATTTTTAACCCGAATTTCCCTGTTTTTAACCCGAATTTCCCCATTTTTGACCCGAATTTCGCTGTTTTTTCCCCGTTTTCCCCCCCCAGGTGTGCCCAGGTGTGCCCAGGTGTGCCCAGGTGTGCCCAGGTGAGCCCAAACCCCCATTTTTAACCCGAATTTCCCCATTTTTAACCCAAATTTCCCCATTTTTAACCCGAATTTCCCCATTTTTAACCCGAATTTCCCCGTTTTTGACCCGAATTTCCCCGTTTTTTCCCCATTTTCCCCCCCCAGGTGTGCCCAGGTGTGCCCAGCTGTGCCCAGGTGTGCCCACCTGACTCCTCGGCCTCGGAGGAGTAGTCCTCGTCGCTGTCCTCCTCCTCCTCCTCGTCCTCCTCCGAGGGGTTGAAGGTCTCGTCCTCCAGCTCCGACTCCGACTCGCCCGGCTCCGCCTCCGAGCCCTGCAGGTGCACAGGTGAGGCACAGGTGAGGCACAGGTGAGAGGGACAGGTGAGATGGACAGGTGAGAGGGACAGGTAAGATGGACAGGTGAGAGGGACAGGTGAGATATGGACAGGTGAGATATGGACAGGTGGGACAGGTGAGATTGGGACAGGTGAGATACAGGTGAGGCAGACAGGCGAGATATGGACAGGTGGGACAGGTGAGACAGGTGAGATATGGACAGGTGAGATTGGGACAGGTGAGATGGGACAGGTGAGATACAGGTGAGATGGACAGGTGAGATATGGACAGATGAGATTGGGACAGGTGAGATTGGACAGGTGAGACAGGTGAGATATGGACAGGTGAGATAGGACAGGTGAGATGGACAGGTGAGACAGGTGAGGGACAGGTGGGACAGGTGAGATATGGACAGGTGAGATGGACAGGTGAGATACAGGTGGGATGGGACAGGTGAGATATGGATAGGTGAAATTGGGACAGGTGAGATACAGGCAAGATTGGGACAGGTGAGGGATGGACAGGTGAGCCAGGTGAGAGACAGGGCAGGGATTTGGGTGTCTTCCAGGTGTTCCCCAGGTGTGCCCAGGTGTGTTCCCAGGTGTGCCCAGGTGTTCCCAGGTGTGCCCAGGTGTGCCCAGGTGTTCCCAGGTGTGCCCAGGTGTTCCCAGGTGTTCCCCAGGTGTGCCCAGGTGTGCCCAGGTGCGCAGGTACCTCTCCCTCGGGCTCCAGGAAGCTCCAGCCGCCCTGCTCGAAGGGGGGCGGGGCCGGGGGGGTTTGGGTGTGTCCCAGGTGTTCCCCAGGTGTGCCCAGGTGTGTGCCCAGGTGTGCCCAGGTGCCCCCAGGTGCCCCCAGGTGTTCCCAGGTGTGTTCCCAGGTGTTCCCCAGGTGTTCCCAGGTGTGTTCCCAGGTGTGCCCAGGTGTCCCCAGGTGTTCCCCAGGTGTTCCCAGGTGTGCCCAGGTGTGCCCAGGTGTGCCCAGGTGTGCAGGTACCTCTCCCTCGGGCTCCAGGAAGCTCCAGCCGCCCTGCTCGAAGGGGGCGGGGCTGGGGGGGTTTGGGCGTGTCCCAGGTGTTCCCCAGGTGTGTCCCAGGTGTCCCCAGGTGTGCCCAGGTGTGCCCAGGTGCCCCCAGGTGCGCAGGTACCTCTCCCTCGGGCTCCAGGAAGCTCCAGCCGCCCTGCTCGAAGGGGGCGGGGCTGGGGGGGTTTGGGCGTGTCCCAGGTGTTCCCAGGTGTGTCCCAGGTGTCCCCAGGTGTGCCCAGGTGTGCCCAGGTGCCCCCAGGTGCGCAGGTACCTCTCCCTCGGGCTCCAGGAAGCTCCAGCCGCCCTGCTCGAAGAAGCCCTCGGGGTCGTCCACGATGGTTTTCATGATCTTGGTCCAGTTGAGCGACTGAACCCCCTCGGTGTACTTGAGGTCACAGGAGCTGCAGGTGGGACAGGTGGGACACACCTGAGACAGGTGGGACACACCTGAGACACACCTGGGACAGGTAAAATACACCTGAGACATGGACAGGTGACACAGACAGGGACTGAACCCCCTCGGTGTACTTGAGGTCACAGGAGCTGCAGGTGGGACAGGTGGGACACACCTGAGACAGGTGGGGCACACCTGGGACAGGTAAAATACACCTGGGACAGGTGAGACATGGAACAGGTAACACAGATGGGACTGAACCCCCTCGGTGTACTTGAGGTCACAGGAGCTGCAGGTGGGACAGGTGGGACACACCTGAGACAGGTGAGACACACCTGAGACAGGTGAGGCACACCTGGGACAGGTAAAATACACCTGGGACAGGTGAGACATGGAACAGGTAACACAGATGGGACTGAACCCCCTCGGTGTACTTGAGGTCACAGGAGCTGCAGGTGGGACAGGTGGGACACACCTGAGACAGGTGAGACACACCTGAGACAGGTGAGGCACACCTGGGACAGGTAAAATACACCTGGGACAGGTGAGACATGGACAGGTGAGACACACCTGAGACAGGTGGGACACACCTGGGACAGGTAAAATACACCTGGGACAGGTAAAATACACCTGGGACAGGTGAGACATGGACAGGTGACACAGGTGAGACACGTGAGACACCTGAACATCCTAAAAAAACCTCAAATGTGAAAAACCAAAAAAACCTCGAGAAAACCTGAAATAAAACCTTAAAAAATGGAAAAAAAAACTGAAAAAAACCCCAAAAAAATGGCCAAAAAAATAAATACTCCAAAAAATTACCCCAAAAATCTAAAAAAAAATCCATAAAAAATCTAAAAAAAGATTCCATAAAAATTCTAAAAAAAATCCTGCAAAAATAAAAAAAAACTTCCATAAAAAATTAAAAAAATCCATAAAAAATCTACAAAAAATCCCGCAAAAGTCTTAAAACAACACCCCGTAAAAAAAAAAAATCCATAAAATATCATTAAAAAAATCCATTAAAAATCTAAAAAAAAATATCCATAAAATCTAAAAAAATCCCGAAAAAATCTAAAAAAAACCCATTAAAAAAAAAATCCATTAAAAATCTAAAAAAATCCATAAAAAAATCTAAAATAATCCTGCAAAAATCTAAAAAAAAACCCCATAAAAAATTAAAAAAAATTCCATTAAAAATCATTTAAAAAATCCATTAAAAATCTAAAAAAAAATCCATAAAATCTAAAAAAAATCCGTAAAAAATAAAAAAAAAATCCATTAAAAAATCTAAAAAATCCATAAAAAAAATCTAAAAAAAATCCCACAAAAATCTAAAAAAATTCCCACAAAAATCTAAAAAAAATTCATAAAAAAATCTAAAAAAAATCCATTAAAAATCTAAAAAAAATCCATAAAAAATCTTAAAAAAATCCATAAAAAAATTTTAAAAATCCATAAAAAATCTAAAAAAAAAAAAAATCCATAAAAAAAATCTAAAAAAATTCCATAAAAAATCTAAAAAAACTCCCACAGAAATCTAAATAAAAAGCCCAAAAATCCTTATAATCCTAAAAAAAATCTCCAACGCGCAAAACCGAAATTACCTCGAGAAAACCTGAAATAAAACCTTCAAAAATTGAAAAAAAAAATCAAAAAACCCCTAAAAAAACCCTTAAAAGAGAGTAAATTTGAGAAAAGCCCGGAAGCGCGCGGGATTTTCCCAAAACCGCCGGAATTCCACCCGAAGGTGCCGCTCACTTGAGCCACTCCTTGATGGGGTCGAGCGAGGCCACGGGGATGGCGTTGATCATGGTCACCTTGCGCCCGTAGTCCTTGTAGACGATCACCAGGTCGAAGTTCTTCAGGTGGAACTGCACGCGCTCAAAGTGGATCAGCTCCACCTCGTCCAGGGTCACCACGAACGGGGGCTGCAAAACACCTGGGTTACACCTGGGTGCACCTGGATACACCTGGGTACACCTGGATACACCTGAGTACACCTGAGATACACCTGAGTACACCTGAGTACACCTGAGATACACCTGGGTACACCTGGGTGCACCTGGGGAAGTGGATCAGCTCCACCTCGTCCAGGGTCACCACGAAGGGTGGCTGCAAAACACCTGGGTTACACCTGGGTGCACCTGGGTGTACCTGAGATACACCTGGGTTCACCTGAGATACACCTGAGTGCACCTGGATACACCTGAGATACACCTGGGTTACACCTGGGTGCACCTGAGATACACCTGGGTGTACCTGGATACACCTGAGATACACCTGAGCACTCCTGACTTACACCTGGGCACACCCGGGGATCCCCAAGGTCTCACCTGTCTCACCTGTCCCCCCCTCACCTGTCCCACCTGTCTCACCTGTCTCAATCTCACCTGTCCCAGTCTCACCTGTCTCACCTGTACCACCTGTCTCACCTGTCCCAGTCTCACCTGTCCCAATCTCACCTGTCTCACCTGTCCCACCTGTCCCCCCCGCTCACCCACTCGGTGCAGTTCACCAGGGCGCTGTCCCTCACCTGTCCCACCTGTCTCACCTGTCCCAGTCTCACCTGTCCCACCTGTCTCACCTGTCCCTGTCTCACCTGTCCCACCTGTCCCACCTGTCTCACCTGTCCCAATCTCACCTGTCTCACCTGTCCCACCTGTCCCCCCCGCTCACCCACTCGGTGCAGTTCACCAGGGCGCTGTCCCTCACCTGTCCCACCTGTCTCACCTGTCCCAATCTCACCTGTCCCACCTGTCCCCCCCTCACCTGTCCCCCCCGCTCACCCACTCGGTGCAGTTCACCAGGGCGCTGCTCGTGGGCTGCAGGAGGCAGGTGCTGCGGTAGGGGGCGCCGTTGAACCTGCCGGGACCCAAAATCCCCCAAAATCACCCCAAAATCGACCCCGAATCCCCCAAAACAGCCAAAAATCCCCAAAATCACCCCAAAATCGACCCCGAATCCCCCGAAACAGCCAAAAATCCCCCAAAACAGCCAAAAATCCCCAAAATCAACCCAAAATCCCCCAAAATCACCCCAAAATCGACCCCGAATCCCCCGAAACAGCCAAAAATCCCCCAAAACAGCCAAAATCCCCCAAAATCCCCCAAAATCAACCCAAAACCGACCCCGAATCCCCTGAAACAGCCAAAAATCCCCCAAATCAACCCAAAATCCCCAAAACAGCACAAAATCCCCCAAATCACCCCAAAATGGCCCCAAAATCCCTCAGAACTGCCCCATTTTTTCCCATTTTCTACGTTTCTGCCCCATTTTTCCCATTTGTGCCCCATTTTCCCCCATTTCTCCCGTTTTTTCCCATTTTCCCCCATTTCCCCCATTTTTTCCCATTTCCCCCATTTTTTCCCCCTTTCTCCCCATTTCCCCCCTTTTTTCCCCATTTCCCCCCTTTTTTCCTAGTTTTCCCCTTTTTTGCCCCAGTTTCCCCATTTTCCCCCCATTTTTCCCCTTTTCCCCCCATTTTTCCCCTTTTTCCCCCCATTTTCCCCCTTTTCCCCCCATTTTTCCCCATTTCCCCCCCATTTCCCCCCTTTTTTCCCCCATTTTTCCCCTTTTCCCCCATTTTTTCCCATTTCCCCCCTTTTTTCCTATTTTTCCCTTTTTTTGCCCCAGTTTCCCCATTTTCCCCCTTTTTTCCCCTTTTCCCCCCATTTTTCCCCATTTTCCCCCCATTTTTCCCCATTTTCCCCCCATTTTTCCCCATTTTCCCCCATTTTCCCCATTTTCCCCCCCATTCCCCCATTTTCCCGTTTTCCGCCCGTTTTTGCCCGTTTCCGCCGCTTTTGGCCCCGGACTCACCCCAGCTCCCGGAAGGGCACCTCGAACTCCAGCTCCTCCTTGGTCAGCGCCTCGACCTTCTCGATGAAGTTCTTGAAGGCCGTCTTCAGCTTGTGCCGCATCTCCCGCTCCATCTGGGACCCAAAATCCCCGGGATTCACCCCAAAAATCCGCGGGAATCACCAGAAACATTCCCCGCTCCAGCTGGGACCCAAAATCCCCGGAAATCACCCCAAAAACCCCGAGGAAACGGCCCCAAAACTCATGGGAATGACCCGAAAACATCTCCCGCTCCATCTGGGACCCAAAATCCCCAGGATTCACCCCAAAAATCTGCGGGAATCACCAGAAACATTCCCCGCTCCAGCTGGGACCCAAAATCCCCGGAAATCACCCCAAAAACCCCGAGGAAACGGCCCCAAAACCCCGTGGAAATCACTTAAAACCATCTCCTCATCTCCCGCTCCATCTGGGACCCAAAATCCCCGGGATTCACCCCAAAAATCCGCAGGAATCACCAGAAACATTCCCCGCTCTGCCTGTGACCCAAAATCCCCGGAAATCGCCCCAAAAACGCCAGGAAAATGGCCCCAAAACTCATGGGAATGACCCGAAAACATCTCCCGCTCCATCTGGGACCCAAAATCCCCAGAATTCACCCCAAAAACCCACGGGAAAACCTGGAAACGTTCCCCGCTCCACCTGCGACCCAAAATCCCTGGAAATCACCCCATTTTTTTCCCAGTTTCCCCCGTTTTTTCCCATTTTCCCCATTTTTCCCCCATTTCCCATTTTTTCCCCATTTCCCCCCATTTTCCCCTCATTTTCCCTCATTTCCCCCCGTTTTCCCCCCTTTTCCCCATTTTCCCTATTTTCCCCATTTTTCCCATTTTCCCCATTGTTTTTCCCCATTCCCCCATTCCCCCATTTTCCCCGTTGTTTTTCCCCATTTTCCCCCCATTTCCCCCATTTCCCCATTTTTCCCATTTTCCCTGTTGTTTTTCCCGTTTTCCCCCTTTTTTCCCCCATTTTCCCCATTGTTTTCCCCATTTTCCCCGTTGTTTTTCCCCGTTTTTCCCGTTTTCCCCCTTTTTTCCCCCATTTTCCCCCCATTTTCCCCATTGTTTTTCCCCGTTTTTCCCCTTTTTTCCCCCATTTTCCCCGTTGTTTTTCCCCATTTTTCCCATTTCCCCCCTTTTTCCCGTTTCTAACCCCGGTTTCCCCGTCATTTTCCCCGTTGTTTTCCCCATTTTTCCCGTTTTCCCCCCTTTTTCCCCCGTTTTTCCCGTTTCTAACCCCGTTTTTCCCGTTTTCCCCGTCGTTTTTCCCGTTTCTAACCCCGTTTTTTTCCCCATTTTCCCCGTCGTTTTTCCCATTTTCCCCGTTGTTTTTCCCCATTTTTCCCATTTCCCCCCGTTTTTCCCGTTTTCCCCGTCGTTTTCCCCGTTTTTCCCGTTTCTAACCCCGTTTTCCCCGTTTCTAACCCCGTTTTTCCCGTTTCTAACCCCGTTTTTCCCGTTTTCCCCGTTGTTTTTCCCCGTTTTTCCCGTTGTTTTCCCCGTTTTTCCCGTTTTCCCCCCTTTTTGCCCCAGTTTCCCACCTGCTCGGCGTACAGGTCGTCGCGGTCGTGCATGTGCTGGTGCTTGCCCAGGTCCGTGGTGATCTCGCCCACCTCGGTGTAGAACTGCACGTCCGTGTGCCGCTTCTTCCCGAACATGATGGCGTTCTGGGCCGGAAAAGCGGGAATTCGGGAAAAACGGGACGCGCCACCGGGACCTCCCGCGTCCGCACCCGAATCCCGGAGTTTTGGCCAAAAAAAGCCGAGTTCCGGCCCAAAATTCCCGAGTTATGGCCCAAAAACCCCAGAGTTCTATCCCAAAATCCTGAGTTCTATCCCAAAATCCCCGAGTTCCAGCCCAAAATCACAGAGTTCTATCCCAAAATCCCCGAGTTCCAGCCCAAAATCCCCAAGTTCCAGCCCAAAAAACCCCAGAGTTCTATCCCAAAATCCCCAAGTTCTGGCCAAAAAAAGCCGAGTTCCAGCCCAAAATCCCCGAGTTATGGCCCAAAAACCCCGGAGTTCTATCCCAAAATCCTGAGTTCCAGCCCAAAATCCCGGAGTTCCAGCCCAAAATCCCCGAGTTCCAGCCCAAAATTTGGGAGTTTTGGCCAAAAAACCCCAGAGTTCTATCCCAAAATCCCGGAGTTCCAGCCCAAAATCACAGAGTTCTATCCCAAAATCCCCGAGTTCCGGCCCAAAATCCCCAAGTTATGGCCCAAAAAACCCCAGAGTTCTATCCCAAAATCCCCGAGTTCCAGCCCAAAATCCCGGAGTTTTGATCCAAAATCCCGGAGTTCTGGCCCAAAATCCCCGAGTTCCGGCCCAAAATCTGGGAGTTCCGGCCCAAAAAACCCCAGAGTTCTATCCCAAAATCCCCAAGTTCTATCCCAAAATCCCCAAGTTCCGGCCCAAAATTTGGGAGTTCCGGCCCAAAAAACCCCAGAGTTCTATCCCAAAATCCCAGAGTTATGGCCCAAAAAACCCGAGTTCCGGCCCAAAATTTGGGAGTTATGGCCCAAAAACCCCAGAGTTCTATCCCAAAATCCCCGAGTTCCGGCCCAAAATCCCAGAGTTCTATCCCAAAATCCCCAAGTTCTGGCCCAAAAAACCCCAGAGTTCTATCCCAAAATCCCAGAGTTCCGGCCCAAAAAATCCCGGAGTTCTATTCCAAAATCCTGGATTTCTGGCCCAAAAACCCCGAGTTCCAGCCCAAAATCCACCAGTTCCGGCCCAAAAAACCCCAGAGTTCTATCCCAAAATCCTGAGTTCTATCCCAAAATCCCCAAGTTCCAGCCCAAAATCACAGAGTTATGGCCCAAAAATCCCGGAGTTCTAGCCCAAAAAATCCCGGAGTTTTGATCCAAAATCCCGGAGTTATGGCCCAAAATCTGGGAGTTCTGGCCCAATATCCCGGGATTTCCACCCAAAATCCTGGAATATTACTAAAATCGTGGAATTTCCGCCCAAACCCAGCCCAGGATTTTCCGTGCCGGAACCTCGGGTCCGGCCCCAAATCCGCGGTTTTTCTCCCCAAACCCACGTTTTTTTCTCCCCAAACCTGCATTTTTTCACCCCAAATCCGCAGTTTTTTTCACCCCAAACCTGCAGTTTTTTCACCCCAAACCTGCGGTTTTTCACCCCAAAATCCCAAGTTTTTTTTTTCCCAAACCCGCGTTTTTTTGCCCCAAACCCGCAGTTTTTTTCACCCCAAACCTGCGTTTTTTCACCCCAAACCTGCCTTTTTTTCACCCCAAAATCCCATGGTTTTTTTTCCCAAACCCGCATTTTTTCTCCCCAAACCCGCGTTTTTTCTCCCCAAACCCGCAGGTTTTTTTCCCCAAACCCGTGTTTTTTCACCCCAAACCCGTGTTTTTTTCTCCCCAAACCCGTGTTTTTTCACCCCAAACCTGCAGGTTTTTTTTTCCCCAAACCCGTGTTTTTTCACCCCAAACCCGTGTTTTTTCTCCCTAAACCCATGTTTTTTTGCCCCAAAATCCCACAGTTTTTCACCCCAAACCCGCATTTTTTTCCTCCCAAACCCCCGTTTTTTCCCCCAAACCCACATTTTTTTTTCCCCCAAACCCGCGTTTTTCCCCCCAAACCCCCGTTTTTTCCCCCCAAACCCGCGTTTCCTCGCCGCGCGTGGGCGTTTTGCCCAAAACCCGCGTTTTTTCTCCCTAAACCCACATTTTTTCCCCCCAAACCCCTGTTTTTTTCCCCCCAAACCCGCAGGTTTTTTTTTCCCCAAACCCGTGTTTTTTCCCCCCAAACCCCCGTTTTTTTCACCCCAAACCCGCGTTTTTTCTCCCTAAACCCGTGGTTTTTTGCCCCAAAATCCCACATTTTTTTTTTCCCCAAACCTGTGTTTTTTTCCCCCAAACCCGCGTTTTTTCTCCCTAAGCCCACATTTTTTTCCCCAAACCTGTGTTTTTTTCCCCAAACCCGTGATTTTTCCCCCCAAACCCGCGTTTTTTCGCCCCAAAATCCCACGTTTTTTCCCCCCAAACCCCCGTTTTTTTCACCCCAAACCCGCGTTTTTTCTCCCTAAACCCGTGGTTTTTTGCCCCAAAATCCCACGGTTTTTTTTTCCCCAAACCCCCGGTTTTTTTCCCCAAACCCGCGTTTCCTCGCGGCGCGCGGGGGTTTTGCCCAAAACCCGCGTTTTTTCTCCCTAAACCCGCTTTTTTTTCCTCCCAAACCCCCCGTTTTTTCCCCCAAACCCGCGTTTCCTCGCGGCGCGCGGGCGTTTTGCCCAAAACCCGCGTTTTTTGCCCCGAATCACCTTGAGGTGGAAGTGCAGCACGATGATCATCTCGCCGTCGCAGGGCTGGAACACGGCGTGCTTGATGTTGTTGTAGAGGATGTCCACCTTGTCCCCCCGCACCGACGTGAAGCGGAACCCTGGGATCCAAATCCCGGAAAATGAGCCAAAATCCCGGGAAAACGACCCAAAAAAAAACCACGGGGAAATGAGCCCAGGAAGCCAGGGAAACGGACCCGAAATCCACAGAAAATGAGGCAAAATCCCAGGAAAGACACCCAAAAACATCACCCAGGGAAAATGAGAGCAGGAATCCAGGGAAACAGACCCGAAATCCCGGGAAAATGAGCCAAAATCCCGGGAAAAACACCCAAAAAAAATCCCGGGAAAATGAGCCCAGGAATCCAGGGAAACGGACCCGAAATCCACAGAAAATGAGGCAAAATACACGGGAAACGACCCAAAAACAACACCCAGGGAAAATGAGAGCAGGAATCCAGGGAAACGGACCTGAAATCCACAGAAAATGAGCCAAAATCCTGGGAAAATGAGACAAAATTGAGGGAAAACCACCCAAAAAAAAAAACCCGGGAAAATGAGCCCAGGAATCCAGGGAAATGGACCCGAAATCCCGGGAAAATGAGCCAAAATCCCAGGAAAATGACCCAAAAAAAATACCCGGGGAAATGAGAGCAGGAATCCAGGGAAACAGACCCGAAATCCCGGGAAAATGAGGCAAAATCCCGGGAAAATGACCCAAAAAAAATACCCGGGAAAATGAGCCCAGGAAGCCACGGAAACGGACCCGAAATCCACAGAAAATGAGGCAAAATCCCGGGAAAATGACCCAAAAAAAATCCCGGGAAAATGAGAGCAGGAATCCAGGGAAATGGACCCGAAATCCACAGAAAATGAGGAAAAATACACAGGAAACGACCCAAAAACAACAGCCCGGGAAAATGAGAGCAGGAATGAACGGAAATGGACCCGAAATCCCGGGAAAATGAGCCAAAATCCCGGGAAAAACACCCAAAAAAAATCCCGGGGAAATGAGAGCAGGAAGCCAGGGAAACGGACCCGAAATCCCGGAAAAATGAGCCAAAATCCCGGGAAAACCACCCAAAAAAAATACCCGGGAAAATGAGAGCAGGAATCCAGGGAAACGGACCCGAAATCCACAGAAAATGAGCCAAAATCCCGGGAAAATGACCCAAAAAAAATACCCGGGGAAATGAGCGCAGGAAGCCAGGGAAACGGACCCGAAATCCCGGGAAAATGAGCCAAAATCCCGGGAAAACCACCCAAAAAAAATACCCGGGAAAATGAGAGCAGGAAGCCAGGGAAATAGACCCGAAATCCCGGGAAAATGAGCCAAAATCCTGGGAAAATGACCCAAAAACATCACCCAGGGAAAATGAGAGCAGGAATCCAGGGAAACGGACCCGAAATCCCAGGAAAATGAGACAAAATCCCGGGAAAATGACCCAAAAAAAAAACCCGGGAAAATGAGAGCAGGAATCCAGGGAAACGGACCCGAAATCCTGGGAAAATGAGCCAAAATACCGGGAAAATGACCCAAAAAAAAACACGGGGAAATGAGAGCAGGAATCCAGGGAAATGGACCCAAAATCCACAGAAAATGAGGCAAAATACAAAGGAAACGACCCAAAAACAGCACCCCGGGAAAATGAGAGCAGGAATCCAGGGAAACGGACCCGAAATCCACAGAAAATGAGCCAAAATCCCGGGAAAACCACCCAAAAAAAAAACCCGGGGAAATGAGAGCAGGAATCCAGGGAATCGGACCCGAAATCCCGGGAAAATGAGCCAAAATCCTGGGAAAATGACCCAAAAACATCACCCAGGGAAAATGAGAGCAGGAATCCAGGGAAATAGACCCGAAATCCCGGGAAAATGACCCAAAAAAAACCCGGGAAAATGAGAGCAGGAATCCAGGGAAATGGACCCAAAATCCACAGAAAATGAGACAAAATCCCGGGAAAATGACCCAAAATCGTGGGAAAACCACCCAAAATCCAGGGAAAAGGACCCAAAATCCAGAAAAACCAACCCAAAATCCCGGGAAAACCACCCAAAATCGTGCGCCTCCAGCGCTTCAGGGCCATGTTGGGATTTGGGGATTTTGGGTGAATTTTGGGTGAATTTTTGTGGATTTTTTTGGGATTTTCGGGTGAATTTTTTTGGATTTTGGTTTTTGCGGGTTTGGTTAATTTTGGGGTGAATTCCCGGGATTTGGTCACCGTTGACGTGCGCCTCCAGCGCGCCCTGCATGCGCTTTGGGGCCAGGTTGGGATTTGGGGATTTTGGGTGAATTTTGGGTGAATTTTTGTGGATTTTTTTGGGATTTTCGGGTGGATTTTTGGGTTATTTTTTTGGGATTTTGTTTTTTGCAGATTTGGTTAATTTTGGGGTGAATTCCCGGGATTTGGTCACCGTTGATGTGCGCCTCCAGCGCTTCGGGTCCATGTTGGGATTGGGTGAATTTTGGGTGAATTTTGGGTGAATTTTTGTGGATTTTTTTGGGATTTTCGGGTGGATTTTTTTGGGATTTTGTTTTTTCCAGATTTGGTTAATTTTGGGGTGAATTCCCGGGATTTGGTCACCGTTGACGTGCGCCTCCAGCGCGCCCTGCATGCGCTTTGGGGCCAGGTTGGGATTTGGGGATTTTGGGTGAATTTTTGTGGATTTTTTTGGGATTTTCGGGTGAATTTTTGGGTTATTTTTTTGGATTTTGTTTTTTGCAGATTTGGTTAATTTTGGGGTGAATTCCCGGGATTTGGTCACCGTTGACGTGCGCCTCCAGCGCGCCCTGCATGCGCTTCTGCGCGATGTTGGGATTGGGTCAATTTTGGGTGAATTTTTGTGGATTTTTTTGGGATTTTCGGGTGAATTTTTTTGGCATTTTGTTTTTTCCAGATTTGGTTAATTTTGGGGTGAATTCCCGGGATTTGGTCACCGTTGACGTGCGCCTCCAGCGCTTTGGGGCCAGGTTGGGATTGGGTGAATTTTGGGTGAATTTTGGGTGAATTTTTGTGGATTTTTTTGGGATTTTCGGGTGGATTTTTTTGGGATTTTGTTTTTTGCAGATTTGGTTAATTTTGGGGTGAATTCCCGGGATTTGGTCACCGTTGACGTGCGCCTCCAGCGCTTTGGGGCCATGTTGGGATTGGGTGAATTTTGGGTGAATTTTTGGGTGAATTTTTGTGGATTTTTTTGGGATTTTCGGGTGAATTTTTGGGTTATTTTTTTTGGATTTTGGTTTTTGCGGGTTTGGTTAATTTTGGGGTGAATTCCCGGGATTTGGTCACCGTTGACGTGCGCCTCCAGCGCGCCCTGCATGCGCTTCTGCGCGATGTTGGGCCGGATGTAGAGGTCCTTCAGCTTGGGGTTGCTGCGGTTGAGGTTGATGACCAACGAGTCCTGCTTGACGATGCCCTGCGGACACATGGCCACACGATGACCACTGACCACTGACCAGAGACCATCCGATGGCCACACGATGACCACTGACCAGTGACCAATGACCAGTGACCAGTGACCACTGACCACCCGATGGCCACACGATGACCACTGACCACTGACCAGTGACCACCCACTGACCACTGACCACTGACCAGTGACCACTGACCAATGACCACTGACCAGTGACCACTGACCACCCACTGACCACCCAATGACCATTGACCACTGACCACTGACCACTGACCACTGACCAGTGACCACCCACTGACCACTGACCACCCGATGACCACTGACCACCCGATGACCACTGACCACCCGATGGCCACTGACCACTGACCACTGACCACCCGATGACCACTGACCACTGACCAGTGACCACTGACCACCCACTGACCACCCAATGACCATTGACCACTGACCACTGACCACTGACCAATGACCACTGACCACTGACCAGTGACCAGTGACCACCCACTGACCACCCAATGACCACTGACCACTGACCACTGACCACTGACCAATGACCACTGACCAGTGACCACTGACCACCCAATGACCACCCGATGACCACTGACCAGTGACCACTGACCACCCACTGACCACTGACCACCCGATGGCCACTGACCACTGACCACTGACCACACGATGACCACTGACCAGTGACCACTCAATGACCACTGACCACCCGATGGCCACTGACCACTGACCACCCACTCACCAGTGACCACTGACCACCCGATGACCACCCGATGACCACTGACCACTGACCACCTGATGACGACCCGATGGCCATTCAATGGCCAATGACCACCCAATGACCACTCATTGACCACTCAATGACCAATGACCACCCAATGACCACTCATTGACCACTCATTGACCACTCAATGTCCACCCAATGTCCAATGTCCACCCAATGTCCAATGTCCACTCAATGACCACTCAATGACCAATGACCACTCAATGTCCACCCAATGTCCAGTGACCACCCACTGACCACCCAATGACCATTGACCACTGACCAGTGACCAATGACCACTGACCACCCCATGACCACTGACCACTGACCACCCACTGACCACTGACCACCCACTGACCACTGACCACCCACTGACCACCCGATGGCCACTGACCACTGACCACTGACCAGTGACCAATGACCACTGACCACTGACCACCCACTGACCACCCAATGACCACCTGATGGCCACTGACCACCCGATGGCCACTGACCACTGACCACCCACTGACCGACCGATGACCGATGACCACTGACCACCCGATGGCCACCCAATGACCACTCAATGTCCATTGACCACTCAATGTCCAACGACCACTCAACGACCGCTCCATGACCGTCCACCCAACGTCCACCCAACTGACCCCCGGTGACCCCGGTGACCCCTGGCTGACCCCGCTGACCCCTGGCTGACCCCGCTGACCCCCGGGTGACCCCGCTGACCCCTGGTGACCCACCTCCTTCTCCTTCTCCTCGGCCTCGCGGGTCTTGTAGCGCTTCTGCACCTCCTTGATGATGCGGAAGGCGTTCTGCAGGTTGGACGCCGGCACCGTCGACTCGCCCGGCGGCTTCAGGTTGGACGCGCGGTACGTGCTGCGGGTTCGGGGCCGTTTCGGCTTTTTGGGTCCATTTTGGGGTTTTTTGGGGTTTCTTGGGGTTTTTTTCAGGTAAATTTTGAGGTTTTTTTGGCGTTTCTAGCGTCAATTTTGTGGTCGATTTTGACTTTTTTTCAGGGTCGATTTTGAGGTGGATTTGGGGTTTTGTTGTGTTTTCGGGGTCAATTTCGGTTTTTTTTGGGGATTTTTTGGGTCAACTTTGGGGGTTTTTTTTTTTGTATTTTTTTGGGGTAAATTTTGAGCTTTTTTGGTGTGGTAAATTTTTGAGGTTTTTCCCATTTTCCCCATTTCCCCCCATTTTTACCCTGTTTTTCCTGTTTTCCCCGTTTTTCCCATTCCCCCCCATTTTTTTCCCCATTTTTCTCCCCATTTCCCCCCAATTCTCCCCGTTTTTCCTGTTTTCCCCATTTCCCCCCCGTTTTTCCCATTTCCCCCCCCATTTTCCCCGTTTCCCCCCCATTTTTTCCCATTTCCCCCCCATTTTCAGCCCAATTCCCTGTTTTTCCTGTTTTCCCATTTCCCCCCCACTTTTTCCCGTTTTCCCCCCCATTATTCCAATTTTTCCCCATTTTCCCATTTCCCCCACATTTTCCCCTTGTTTTTCCCGTTTCCCCCCCATTTTCCCTCCTGTTTTCCCCCATTATTCCCATTTCCCCCTATTTCCCCCCATTTCCCCCCATTTTTTCCCCATTCCCCCCCATTTTTTCCCATTTTCCCCCCATTTTTTTTCCCATTTTCCCCCCTTTATTCCCCCCCTTTTTTTCCCCCATTTCTCCCCACCATTTTTTTCCAATTTTCCCCGTTTTTCCCCCGTTTTTTCCCCCATTATTCCCATTTTTCCTCATTTCCCCCCATTTTTTCCCCATTTCCCCCCGTTTTCCCCCACTATTCCCATTTCCCCCCCCATTTCCCCCCATTTTCCCCCCGTTTTTTCCCCCATTTCTCCCCACCATTTTTTTTCCAATTTTCCCCATTTTTCCCTCGTTTTTCCCCCCATTTCCCCCGTTTTCCCCCTGTTTTTCCCCCCCGTTTTTTCCCACCATTTTTTCCCCATTTCCCCCCGGTTTTTCCCCCATTTCCCCCCTTTTTTCCCCCCGTTTTTCCCCATTTTCCCATTTCCCCCCTTTTTTTGCCCCATTTTTCCCATTTCCCCCGTTTTCCCATTTCCCCCCATTTCCCCATTTTTCCCCGTTTTTCCCCATTTTCCCCCCGTTTTTCCCCCCCATTTCCCCCATTTTTCCCCGTTTTTCCCTTTTTTCCCCCCCGTTTTCCCCCCGTTTTTCCCCATTTTCCCCCTGTTTTTCCCCCTTTTTCCCCCCCATTTTTCCCCCGTTTTCCCCATTTCCCCCCCATTTTCCCCCCCGTTTTCCCCCCCCATTTTTTCCCCCCTTTTTTCCCCCGCTGCCGTTTTGGGGCGAATCCCGGGGATTTTGGCGCACATCTCCTTGACGAAGGTGGCCTCGGGGTTGGGGAAGCTGCTGCCCTCGTTGCGGCCCAGCGCGCTGCCCGGGCAGAAGAAGTTGATGCGCAGGTACGTGTAGTCGCCCTCCACCGACATCTGATGTTCTGGGGAGAAAAACGGGGAATTTGGGAAAAACGGCGATTCGGGGGAAAAGGGGGATTGGGGGAAAAACGGGGAATTTGGGAAAAACGGCGATTCGGGGGGAAAAGGGGGATTGGGGGGAAAACGGGGAATTGGGAAAAACGGAGATTCGGGGGGAAAGGGGATTGGGGGGAATAGCGGGGAATTTGGGAAAAACGGCGATTCGGGGAAAACGGGGGATTCGGGGGGAAAAGGGGGATTGGGGGGGAAAACGGGAATTCAGGAAAAACGGAGATTCGGGGGGAAAAGGGGATTGGGGGAAAACGGGAATTTGGAAAACGGCAATTCGGGGGGAAAAGGGGGATTGGGGGGAAAAGCGGGGAATTTGGGAAAAACGGAGATTCGGGGGAAAAGGGGATTCGGGGAGAAAAACGGGGAATTTGGGAAAAACGGAGATTCGGGGGGAAAAGGGGGATTGGGGGGGAAAGGGGGAATTTGGGGAAAATGGGGAAATTGGGGGAATAACGGGGAATTTGGGAAAACGGAGATTCGGGGGGAAAAGGGGGATTGGGGGGGAAAAACGGGAATTCAGGAAAAACGGCGATTCGGGGGGAAAAGGGGGATTGGGGGGAAAAACGGGGAATTTGGGAAAAACGGGAATTCGGGGAAAACGGGGATTCGGGGGAAAACGGGAATTCAGGAAAAACGGAGATTCGGGGGGAAAAGGGGGATTGGGGGGAATAACGGGAAAATTGGGAAAAACGGAGATTCGGGGGGAAAAGGGGGATTGGGGGAAAAACGGCGAATTTGGGAAAAACGGAGATTCGGGGGGAAAAGGGGATTGGGGGGAATAACGGGGAATTTGGGAAAAATGGAGATTCGGGGAAAACAGGGGATTGGGGGGGAAAACGGCGAATTTGGGAAAAACGGGGTTTGGGGGGAATAATGGGCATTTGGGGAAAATGGGGTTTGGGGGGAAAAACGGGGAATTTGGGAAAAACGGAGATTCGGGAAAAACGGGGGATTCGGGGGGAAAACGGGAAACTGGGGAAAATGGGGAAATTGGGGGGAATAACGGGGAAATTGGGGAAAATGGGGTTTGGGGAGAAAAACGCGGAATTTGGGAAAAACGGCGATTCGGGGGGAAAAGGGGGATTGCGGGGAATAGCGGGGCTTGGGGGAAAACGGGGGGTTTGGGGGAAAAAATGGGGAATTTGGGAAAAAACGGGGTTTGGGGGGAATAATGGGGGTTTGGGGGGAAAAACGGGGAATTTGGGAAAAACGGCAATTCGGGGAAAACGGGGGATTCGGGGGGAAAAACGGCAAATTTGGGAAAAACGGGGTTTGGGGGGGAATAATGGGGAAATTGGGGAAAAACGGGAATTCGGGGAAAACAGGGGATTGGGGGGGAAAAACGGCAAATTTGGGAAAAATGGGGTTTGGGGGGAAAAACGGGGAATTCGGGGAAAAACGGGGGATTGGGGGGGAAAAACGGGGAATTTGGGGAAAACGGGAATTCGGGAAAAACGGGAAACTGGGGAAAACGAGGAAATTGGGGGGAATAATGGGGAAATTGGGGAAAATGGGGAATTCGGGGGGAAAAACGGGGAATTTGGGAAAACGGGGTTTGGGGGGAATAATGGGGGTTTGGGGAAAACGGGGTTTGGGGGGAAAAATGGGGAATTTGGGGAAAATAATGGGGAATTTGGGGAAAATGGGGAATTTGGGAAAAAATGGGGTTTGGGGGGAATAATGGGGAATTTGGGAAAAAATGGGGTTTGGGGGGAAAAATGGGGAATTTGGGGAAAAATTTTGGGCCATTTTCACCTTTTTCCCTCATTTCTGACATTCTCCCCCCCACTCCCCGTTTCGGGGCCGTTTCCCGCGTCCTTCCCGGTTTTTCCCCCGTTCCCGGGCTGGCTCGGCGCCCCCCGCGCCCCGCCCGGCCCGGCGGGATTTTGGGGTGAATTCCGGGGATTTTGGGGCACCTTGATGGTGGCGATGTGGAAGGGCGTGGCGATGCCGAAGACGGGCATGATGACGCTCTCGTACTTCTTGTCGATGTAGATCTTCATCTCGCGCACGTGCGGCTCCTTGGGCAGCAGCGCCGCGCTCTTGTAGGACACGTTCGACTTCCGCGCCCTGGATTGGGGCGAAAAACGGCGGTTTTGGGCAAAAACGGGGATTTGGGGTGAAAAACGGTCATTTGGGGTGAAAACGCGGGGATTTGGGGTGAAAACGGGGATTTGGGGCAGGAATTGGGGCAGAATCAACTGGGGTTTGGGAAAAGAGGGGATCAGGCAGTGAGTGACACGTTCCGCGCTCTGGATTGGGGCAAAAAACGGCGGTTTTGGGAAAAAAGGGGGATTTGGGGTGAAAAACGGCCATTTGGGGTGAAAACGCGGGGATTTGGGGTGAAAACGGGGATTTGGGGCAGGAATTGGGGCAGAATCAACTAGGGTTTGGGAAAAGAGGGGATCAGGGAGTGAGCGACACGTTCCGCGCTCTGGATTGGGGCAAAAAACGGCGGTTTTGGGCAAAAACGGGGATTTGGGGTGAAAAACGGCGATTTGGGGTGAAAACGGGGATTTGGGGTGAAAACGTGGGGATTTGGGGTGAGAATTGGGGCAGAATCAACTGGGGTTTGGGAAAAGTGGAGTTGAGGGAGTGAAGGACATGTTCTGTGCTATGGATTGGGGTGAAAAACGGCGGTTTTGGGCAAAAACGGGGATTTGGGGTGAAAAACGGCGATTTGGGGTGAAAACGTGGGGATTTGGGGCAGGAATTGGGGCAGAATCAACTGGGGTTTGGGAAAAGTGGAGTTTGGGGAGTGAGCGACACGTTCCGCGCTCTGGATTGGGGTGAAAAACGGCGGTTTTGGGCAAAAACGGCGGTTTTGGGCAAAAACGGGGATTTGGGGTGAAAATGCGGGGATTTGGGGTGAAAACGCGGGGATTTGGGGCAGGAATTGGGGCAGAATCAACTGGGGTTTGGGAAAAGTGGAGTTTGGGGAGTGATTGACATGTTCTGTGCTATGGATTGGGGCGAAAAACGGCGGTTTTGGGCAAAAACGGCCATTTGGGGTGAAAAACAGCTATTTGGGGTGAAAACGCGGGGATTTTGGGCAGGAACAAAGGGTTTGGGGTGAGAATGGGGGGTTTGGGAAAAGTGAAGTTTGCGGAATGTAAGAAACATTTGAGTTCCATTCTCTGAATTGGGGCGAAAAACGGCGATTTTGGGCAAAAACGGCGGTTTGGGGTGAAAATCGGGAATTTGGGGTGAAAACGGGGGGATTTGGGGCAGGAATTGGGGCAGAATCAACTGGGGTTTGGGAAAAGTGGAGTTTGGGGAGTGATTGACATGTTCTGTGCTATGGATTGGGGTGAAAAACGGCGGTTTTGGGCAAAATCGGCGATTTGGGGTGAAAAACGGCGATTTGGGGTGAAAGCGCCGGGATTTGGGGTGAGAATTGGGGTAAAATCAGGTGGGGTTTGGGAAAAGAGGGGATCAGGGAGTGAGTGACACGTTCTGCGCTCTGGATCGGGGCGAAAAACGGCGGTTTTGGGCAAAAACGGCGATTTGGGGCGAAAATGTGGGATTTGGGGTAAAAATGGGGGAGTTTGGGGCAAAAACGGGGGGATTTGGGAAAAGTCTGGTTTGGGTAAAGAATGGGGCAGTTTGGGGCTGGAATTCTGCCCGTTCTGGGGCGAATTCCCTCACTTTTGGGTCCATCCTGCCCGGTTTGGGTGAATCCCGTTATTTTTGGGGCGAATTCCCTCACTTTTGGGTCCATCCTGCCTGGTTTGTGTTAATCCCGTTATTTTTGGGGCGAATTCCCTCACTTTTGGGTCCATCCTGCCCGGTTTGGATTAACTGAGGCCGTTTTGGGGCGAATTCCCTCACTTTTGTGTTAATCCCGTTATTTTTGGGGTGAATTCCCTCACTTTTGGGCCCATCCTGCCCGGTCTGGATTAACTGAGGCGGTTTTGGGGTGAATTCCCTCACTTTTGGGTAAACCCCGTTATTTTTGGGGCGAATCCCGTACCTTTTGGGTTCATTCTGCCCGTTTTGGATTAATCCCGTTATATTTGGGGCGAATTCCCTCACTTTTGGGTCCATCCTGCCCGGTTTGGGTGAATCCCGTTATTTTTGGGGTGAATTCCCTCACTTTTGGGCCCATCCTGCCCGGTCTGGATTAACTGAGGCGGTTTTGGGGTGAATTCCCTCACTTTTGTGCTAATCCCGTTATTTTTGGGGCGAATTCCCTCACTTTTGGGTCCATCCCGTTATTTTTGGGGTGAATTCCCTCACTTTTGGGCCCATCCTGCCCGGTTCGGGTACCCTGCGGTTTTGGGGCGAATTCCCTCACTTTTGGATTAATCCCTTTATTTTTGGGGTGAATTCCCTCACTTTTGGGTCCATCCTGCCCGGTTCGGGTTAATCCCGTTATTTTTGGGGCGAATTCCCTCACTTTTGGGTCCATCCTGCCCGTTTTGGGTTAATCCCGTTATTTTTGGGGTGAATTCCCTCACTTTTGGATTAATCCCTTTATTTTTGGGGTGAATTCCCTCACTTTTGGGTAAACCCCGTTATTTTTGGGGTGAATTCCCTCACTTTTGGGCCCATCCTGCCCGGTTCGGGTACCCTGCGGTTTTGGGGTGAATTCCCTCACTTTTGGGTAAACCCCGTTATTTTTGGGGTGAATTCCCTCACTTTTGGGTCTGCTGCTCGCCGCGCTGCTCCGTCAGGCGCCGCCGCGCGTCCTCGTTCAGCTGCGTGGCCAATTCCTTCTGGTGCGCCCGGCGCTTCTCCTCGGCGGTCAGCTCGTTCTGCGGCCGGGTCAGAGGTCACCCGGGGTCAGCGGTCACTCGAGGTCACTCAGGGGTCACTCAGGGGTCACTCAGGGGTCACTCAGCGGTCACTCAGCGGTCACTCGCAGCCGTTTTGGGGCATTTTTGGGCAATTTCGGGGCATTTTTGGGCATTTTTCGGTAATTTTTTGGTCATTTTTGGGGTTGTGGTCACTCAGTGGTCACTCAGGGGTCACTCGTGGTCACTCATGGCCACTCGTGGCCATTTTGGGGCATTTTTCGGTAATTTTTTGGTCACTTTTGGGGTTGTGGTCACTCAGTGGTCACTCAGGGGTCACTTGTGGTCACTCCTGGTCACTCGCGGCCGTTTTGGGGCATTTTTGGGCAGTTTTGGGGCATTTTTGGGCATTTTTCGGTAATTTTTTGGTCATTTTTGGGGTTGTGGTCACTCGTGGTCACTCCTGGTCACTCGCAGCCGTTTTGGGGCATTTTTGAGTAATTTTTTGGTCATCTTTGGGGTTGTGGTCACTCATGGTCACTCAGGGGTCACTCGCAGCCGTTTTGGGGCGTTTTTGGGCAGTTTCGGGGCATTTTGGGGCATTTTTCAGTAATTTTTTGGTCATTTTCAGGGTTGTGGTCACTCAGGGGTCACTCAAGGGTCACTCAGGAGTCACTCAGGGGTCACTCGTGGCCATTTTGGGGCATTTTTGGGGCTTTTGGGGCATTTTTTTGAGATTTTTGGGTCGTTTTTGGGGTTGTGGTCACTCAGGGGTCATTGGTCACTCAGCGGTCACTCGCGGCCATTTTGGGGCATTTTTGGGCAGTTTTGGGGAATTTTTAGGGGATTTTGGGGCATTTTTTTGAGATTTTTGGGACGTTTTTAGGGTTGTGGTCACTCAGTGGTCACTCAAGGGTCACTCGTGGTCACTCCTGGTCACTCGCGGCCGTTTTGGGGCGTTTTTGGGCAATTTCGGGGCATTTTTCGGTAATTTTTTGGTCACTTTTGGGGTTGTGGTCACTCAGTGGTCACTCAAGGGTCACTCGTGGTCACTCATGGCCACTCGTGGCCGTTTTGGGGCATTTTTGGGCATTTTTCGGTAATTTTTTGGTCATTCTCGGGGTTGTGGTCACTCAGTGGTCACTCAGGGGTCATTGGTCACTCACTGGTCACTCGCGGCCGTTTTGGGGCGTTTTTGGGCAGTTTCGGGGCTTTTTTAGGAGATTTTGGGGCATTTTTTTGAGATTTTTGGGTCGTTTTTGGGGTTGTGGTCACTCAAGGGTCACTCAAGGGTCACTCAGGGGTCACTCGCGGCCATTTTGGGTCATTTTTGAGGCATTTTTAGGGGATTTTTGGGACTTTTTTTGGCTTTTTGTGTCGTTTTTGGGGTTGTGGTCACTCAGTGGTCACTCAGTGGTCACTCAGGGGTCAGTGGTCACTCAGTGGTCACTCAGGGGTCAGTGGTCACTCGGGGGTCACTCACGGCCATTTTGGGTCATTTTTGAGGCATTTTTAGGGGATTTTTGGGACTTTTTTTGGCTTTTTGGGTCGTTTTTGGGGTTGTGGTCACTCGGGGTCACTCGGGGTCACTCAGTGGTCACTCGGGGTCACTCAGGGGTCACTCAGTGGTCACTCGGGGTCACTCAGGGGTCAGTGGTCACTCGGGGTCACTCGGGGTCACTCGGGGTCACTCAGGGGTCACTCAGTGGTCACTCGGGGTCACTCAGTGGTCACTCGGGGTCACTCAGGGGTCACTCGGGGTCACTCAGTGGTCACTCAGTGGTCACTCGGGGTCACTCAGGGGTCAGTGGTCACTCGGGGTCACTCGGGGTCACTCGGGGTCACTCAGGGGTCAGGGGTCACTCGGGGTCACTCGGGGTCACTCACCCGGGTCCGCTCGGTCAGCAGCGCCGCCCGGGAGCTCCGGCCCAGGAGATCTTCGGCCTCGTCCTTGTCCGGCTCCTCCTCATCCTCGTCCTCGTTCTGGGGGGAAAAACCCAAAAATGGGATTTACAAAAATGCCAAAAATCAGAAACCCCAAAATCCCCAAATCCCCAAAATCCCAAAAATGGGATTTACAAAAATACCAAAAATCAGAAACCACAAAATCCCCAAATCCCCAAAATCCCAAAAATGGGATTTACAAAAATGCCAAAAATCAGAAACCCCAAAATCCCCAAATCCCCAAAATCCCAAAAATGGGATTTACAAAAATGCCAAAAATCAGAAACCCCAAAATCCCAAAATCCCCTAAATCCCAAAAACCCCAACATCCCAAAAACAGAATTTACAAAAATCCCAAAAATCAGAAACCCCGAAATCCCAAAACCCCAAAATCCCAAAAACAGAATTTACAAAAATCTCAAAAAACAGAAACCCCGAAATCCCAAAATTCCAGAAACGGAATTTACAAAAATCCTAAAAAACAGAAACCACAAAATCCCAAAAACCCCAAAACAGAATTTACAAAAATCCCATAAAACAGAAACCCTGAAATCCCGAAAACGGAATTTACAAAAATCCCATAAAACAGAAACCCCGAAATCCCAAAAACGGAATTTACAAAAATCCCAAAAATCAGAAACCCCAAAGACCCAAAATTCCAGAAACGGAATTTACAAAAATCCCAAAAAACAGAAACCCTGAAATCCCAAAATCCCCAAAATCCCAAAATCCCCAAAATCTCAAAAACGGAATTTACAAAAATCCCAAAAAACAGAAACCCCAAAAACCCCAAAATCCCAAAAACCCCAAAATCCCAAAAACAGCATTTACAAAAATCCCAAAACACAGAAATCCCGAAATCCCCAAAATCCCCCAAAATGAACCAAAACCTCCAAAATAAACCAAAAACCCCAAAATCCCCCAAAATGAACCAAAACCCTGAAAACCTCCAAAAACCCCAAAATGAACCAAAAACCCCAAAACCCTCAAAAATCTCAAAATGAACCAAAATCTTCAAAATTAATCAAAAACCCCAAAACCCTCAAAAACCCCAAAATGAACCAAAACCTTCAAAATTAATCAAAAACCCCAAAACACTCAAAAACCCCAAAATGAACCAAAACCTTCAAAATTAATCAAAAACTCCAAAACACTCAAAAACCCCAAAATGAACCAAAACCTTCAAAATGAATCAAAAACCCCAAAATGAACCAAAACCTCCAAAACCCTCAAAACCCCCCAAAACCCCCAAAGTGCCCAAAATGCCCAAAACGCCCCAAATTGCCCCAAACTGGGCCCACCTTGAGGAAGATGCCGACGTTCTTGACCTTCTTCTTGACGGCCGTGAGCAGCACCGCGGGGCCGTCCTGCGGAGACGCCTGATTGGCTGGGGGACGGGCGGGGCCGCAGCCCATTGGCTGGCACGGGGACGGGGCCGCAGCCCATTGGCTGGGGGACGGGCGGGGCCGCAGCCCATTGGCTGGCACGGGGACAGGGCTAAATGCCATTGGCTGGGGGACGGGCGGCGCCGCAGCCCATTGGCTGGCACGGGGACGGGGCTAAATGCCATTGGCTGGGGGACGGGCGGGGCCGCAGCCCATTGGCTGGCACGGGGACGGGGCCGCAGCCCATTGGCTGGCACGGGCATGGGGCTAAATGCCATTGGCGGCACGGGGACAGGGCTGCAGCCCATTGGCTGGGGGACGGGCGGGGCCACAGGCCATTGGCTGGCACGGGGACGGGACTAGATGCCATTGGCTGGGGGACAGGAGGGGCTGCAGCCCATTGGCTGGCACAGGGAAGGGGATGCAGCCCATTGGCTGGCACGGGGACGGGGCTAAATGCCATTGGCTGGCACGGGGATGGGGTTAAACCCGATTGGCTGGGACGGGGTTGGGGTAAAACCTGATTGGCTGGGATGGGGATGGGGCTACAGCCCATTGGCTGGCACGGGGATGTGGTAAAACCTGATTGGCTGCAATGGGGATGGGGCTAAATGCCATTGGCTGGGAGGATGAGCAGGGCCACATGCCATTGGCTATTGGGGAATGGGGGCGGGGCTTTCCTCTGGGGACACGGGATTGGCTGAGAGAATGGACACAGCGGCACCTGATTGGCTGAGAGAAAGGGGCGGGCACACACCGCTGGGTGTGGCCCGGGCCGGGCGAACACGATTGGCCGAGGGGACAGAACCGCAAAACGTGATTGGCCGGGGCGGGGCCAGGCTGGGCTGTGATTGGCCGGCTTGGGGAGGCGCCGGGCTGTGATTGGCCGGCCGGGAGGCCCCGCCCACCTCGTCCACCAATACGGTGTCGCCCAGGAAGAGCGCGTAGGTCCGGTCCTCGGGACGCGCGGCGCCGCGGTTCGGCAGCTCCGACAGCCCCACGTTGACGCTGAACACCATGCCTGGTTTGGGGCGAAAACACGGGAAATCGGGAAAAAACAAAATTAGTGAAGTTTGGGAAAAAACGGGAAAAAAAACGGGGAAAAAACGGGGAAAAACGGGGAAAAAACGGGGAAAAAACGGGGAAAAACGGGGTTAAAATGGGGTTAAAATGGGGGAAAAACGGGGAAAAATGGGTTTGAAAGGCCATGCCTGGTTTGGGGCGAAAACACGGGAAATTGGGAAAAAACAAAATTAGTGAAATTTGGGAAAAAACGGGAAAAAAAACGGGGAAAAAACGGGGAAAAACGGGGTTAAAATGGGGAAAAAATGGGTTTGAAAGGCCCCACGTTGACGCTGAACACCATGCCTGGTTTGGGGCGAAAACACGGGAAATTGGGAAAAAACAAAATTAGTGAAATTTGGGAAAAAACGGGAAAAAAAACGGGGAAAAAACGGGGAAAAAAACGGGGAAAAACGGGGTTAAAATGGGGAAAAAATGGGCAAAAATGGGTTTGAAAGGCCCCACGGTGACGCTGAACACCATGCCTGGTTTGGGGCGAAAACACGGGAAATCGGGAAAAAACGGAATTAGTGAAATTTGGGAAAAAACGGGAAAAAAAACGGGGAAAAAACGGGGAAAAAATGGGGAAAAACGGGGGAAAAATGGGCAAAAATGGGTTTGAAAGGCCCCACGTTGACGCTGAAAACCATGCCTGGTTTGGGGCGAAAACACGGGAAATCGGGAAAAAACGGAATTAGTGAAATTTGGGAAAAAACGGGAAAAAAAACGGGGAAAAAACGGGGAAAAAATGGGGAAAAACGGGGAAAAAACGGGGAAAAACGGGGTTAAAATGGGGTTAAAATGGGGGAAAAACGGGGAAAAATGGGTTTGAAAGGCCATGCCTGGTTTGGGGCGAAAACACGGGAAATTGGGAAAAAACAAAATTAGTGAAATTTGGGAAAAAACGGGAAAAAAAACGGGGAAAAAACGGGGAAAAACGGGGTTAAAATGGGGAAAAAATGGGTTTGAAAGGCCCCACGTTGACGCTGAACACCATGCCTGGTTTGGGGCGAAAACACGGGAAATTGGGAAAAAACAAAATTAGTGAAATTTGGGAAAAAACGGGAAAAAAAACGGGGAAAAAACGGGGAAAAAAACGGGGAAAAACGGGGTTAAAATGGGGAAAAAATGGGCAAAAATGGGTTTGAAAGGCCCCACGGTGACGCTGAACACCATGCCTGGTTTGGGGCGAAAACACGGGAAATCGGGAAAAAACGGAATTAGTGAAATTTGGGAAAAAACGGGAAAAAAAACGGGGAAAAAACGGGGAAAAAATGGGGAAAAACGGGGGAAAAATGGGCAAAAATGGGTTTGAAAGGCCCCACGTTGACGCTGAACACCATGCCTGGTTTGGGGCGAAAACACGGGAAATCGGGAAAAAACGGAATTAGTGAAATTTGGGAAAAAACGGGAAAAAAAACGGGGAAAAAACGGGGAAAAAATGGGGAAAAACGGGGGAAAAATGGGCAAAAATGGGTTTGAAAGGCCCCACGGTGACGCTGAACACCATGCCTGGTTTGGGGCGAAAACACGGGAAATCGGGAAAAAACGGAATTAGTGAAATTTGGGAAAAAACGGGAAAAAAACGGGGGAAAAACGGGGAAAAAAACGGGGAAAAACGGGGAAAAATGGGTTTGAAAGGCCCCATGGTGACGCTGAACACCATGCCTGGTTTGGGGCGAAAACACGGGAAATCGGGAAAAAACGGAATTAGTGAAATTTGGGAAAAAACGGGAAAAAAAACGGGGAAAAAACGGGGAAAAAAACGGGGAAAAACGGGGGAAAAATGGGGGAAAAATGGGCAAAAATGGGTTTGAAAGGCCCCACGGTGACCCTGAACACCATGCCTGGTTTGGGGCGAAAACACGGGAAATCGGGAAAAAACGGAATTAGTGAAATTTGGGAAAAAACGGGAAAAAAAACGGGGAAAAAACGGGGAAAAAAACGGGGAAAAACGGGGTTAAAATGGGGAAAAAATGGGCAAAAATGGGTTTGAAAGGCCCCACGGTGACGCTGAACACCATGCCTGGTTTGGGGCGAAAACACGGGAAATCGGGAAAAAACGGAATTAGTGAAATTTGGGAAAAAACGGGAAAAAAAACGGGGAAAAAACGGGGAAAAAACGGGGAAAAACGGGGAAAAAACGGGGAAAAACGGGGTTAAAATGGGGGAAAAATGGGGAAAAATGGGCAAAAATGGGTTTGAAAGGCCATGCCTGGTTTGGGGCGAAAACACGGGAAATCGGGAAAAAACTAAACTAGTGAAATTTGGGAAAAACGGGAAAAAAAACGGGGAAAAAACGGGGAAAAACGGGGTTAAAATGGGGGAAAAAGCAGGGATTTTGGGGTAAAACCCCATGAATTCGGAATTTTGGGGTAAAAATCCGAAATTTCAGGAATTTATGGGGAAAAACCCTGGGATTTTGGGCCAAAATTCAGGGATTTTGGGGTAAAACCCGTGAATTTGGGTATTATTGGGGCCAAAACCTGGAGATTTTGGGCTAAAACCCCGGGATTTCAGAATCTCGTTATTTCTGGGGCCAAACCCGGGTATTTTGGGGTAAAACCCGTGAATTTGGGTATTATTGGGGTAAAACCCCGGGAATTTAGTTATTTTTGGGGTAAAACCCGAGGATTTCGGGGCCAAACCCGGGGATTTTGGGCTAAAACCCCTGGATTTCGGAATTTTGGAACAAAACCCGGGGGAATTAGTTATTTTTGGGGCCAATCCCAGGGATTTTGGGCTAAAACCCTGGGATTTCGGAATTTTGGAACAAAACCCGGGGATATTCGTTATTTTTGGGGCCAATCCCAGGGATTTTGGGCTAAAACCCTGGGATTTCGGAATTTTGGAACAAAACTCGAGGAATTTTGTTATTTTCGGAGCCAAACCCGGGGATTTTGGGCTAAAACCCCAGGATTTGGGAATTTTGGAACAAAACCCGGGGATATTCGTTATTTTTGGGCTAAAACCCGTGGATTTTGGGGCCAAACCCGGGGGTTTTGGGCTATAACCCCGGGATTTGGGAATCTCGTTATTTTTGGGTTAAAACCCGGGGATTTTGGGTCCAAACCCGGGGGTTTTGGGCTAAAACCCTGGGATTTCGGAATTTTGGAACAAAACCCGGGGGTATTCGTTATTTTTGGGCTAAAACCCCGGGATTTCGGGGCCAAACCCGGGGGTTTTGGGCTATAACCCCGGGATTTGGGAATCCCGTTGTTTTTGGGCTAAAACCCGGGGATTTCGGGTCCAAACCTGGGGGTTTTGGGCTATAACCCCGGGATTTGGGAATCCCGCTGTTTTTGGGGTAAAACCCGGCGGTTTTGGGTCTCTCACCCTTCTTGAGGCGCTGCTGGTTCTTGCTGTTGATGACCAGGGAGCCCTCGCGGAACTCGATGCCCATGGCGAACCTGAGTGACCACAGCGACCCCGCGGTGACCCCGCGGTGACCCCGCGGTGACCCCTGACCCCGCGGTGACCCCGCGGTGACCCCGCGGTGACCCCGCGGTGACCCCTGACCCCGCTCACCCCAGGTTCTTGGTGACCTTGCCCAGCAGCTCCGGCCGCTGCTTCTTGACCACGTCCATGACGGCGGCGTAGACGTCGCAGAGCCGGGCGCCTGCCGGGAGCGGCGGTCACTCAGCGGTCACTCAGGGTCACTCGGGGTCATTCGTGGTCACTCAGGGTCATTCGTGGTCACTCAGCGGTCACTCGGGGTCACTCGGGGTCATTCGTGGTCACTCAGAGTCATTCGTGGTCACTCGGGGTCATTCGTGGTCATTCGGGGTCACTCATGGTCACTCAGTGGTCACTCTGGTCACTCAGCGGTCACTCAGGGTCATTTGTGGTCACTTGGGGTCATTCGTGGTCATTCGGGGTCACTCAAGGTCATTTGGAGTCACTCATGGTCACTCAGCGGACATTCGTGGTCATTTGTGGTCACTCAAGGTCATTTGGAGTCACTCATGGTCACTCAGGGGTCATTCGTGGTCATTCGGGGTCACTCAGGGTCATTCACAGTCATTTGGAGTCAGGGGTCACTCAGCGGACATTCGTGGTCATTCAGGGGTCAGCGGTCACTCTCGGTCACTCAGTGGTCACTCAATGGTCAGTCGGGGTCACTCAGGGGTCAGTGTGGTCACTGTGGTCACTCAGTGGTCACTCAGGGGTCATTCGTGCTCATTCGGGGTCATTCAGGGTCACTCAAGGTCATTCACAGTCATTTGGGGTCACTCGGGTCATTCGTGGTCATTCAGTGGTCACTCGGGGGTCAGTGGTCACTCAGAGTCAATCTGGGTCATTCATGGGTCATCGGTCACTCGGCGGTCACTCAGTGGTCACTCAGGGTCATTCACACTCACTCGGGGTCACTCAGTGGTCATTCACACTCACTCGGGGTCACTCAGTGGTCACTCATGGTCACTCAGTGGTCATTCAGGGGTCAGCGGTCACTCGGGATCATTCAGTGGTCACTCAGTGGTCAGTCAGTGGTCACTGTGGTCACTCTGTGCTCACTATGGTCACTCAGTGGTCACTCAGCGGTCACTCTGTGCTCACTGTGGTCAGTCAGTGGTCAGTGTGGTCACTCTGCAGTCACTGTGGTCAGTGTGGTCACTCAGTGGTCACTGTGGTCACTCAGTGGTCAGTGTGGTCACTCTGGTCACTCAGTGGTCACTCAGCGGTCACTCAGCGGTCACTCACCGTGCCGCAGCTCCTGCAGCAGCACCTCCTGCAGCCCCAGCAGGAACCCGCAGTGTCCGTGGGGTCAGTGGTCACTCTGGTCACTCAGTGGTCACTCTGGTCAGTCAGTGGTCACTCAGTGGTCACTCTGGTCACTCACCGTGCCGCAGCTCCCGCAGCAGCACCTCCTGCAGCCCCAGCAGGAACCCGCAGTGTCCGTGGGGTCAGTGGTCAGTGTGGTCACTCTGTGCTCACTGTGGTCACTCTGGTCAGTCAGTGGTCACTCTGGTCACTCAGTGGTCACTCAGTGGTCACTCTGGTCACTCACCGTGCCGCAGCTCCCGCAGCAGCACCTCCTGCAGCCCCAGCAGGAACCCGCAGTGTCCGTGGGGTCAGTGGTCAGTGTGGTCACTCTGTGCTCACTGTGGTCACTCTGGTCAGTCAGTGGTCACTCTGGTCACTCTGGTCACTCAGTGGTCACTCAGTGGTCACTCAGTGGTCACTCTGGTCACTCACCGTGCCGCAGCTCCCGCAGCAGCACCTCCTGCAGCCCCAGCAGGAACCCGTAGTGTCCGTGGGGTCAGTGCTCACTGTGGTCACTCTGGTCAGTCAGTGGTCAGTCAGTGGTCACTCTGGTCACTCAGTGGTCACTCAGCGGTCACTCGGCGGTCACTCACCGTGCCGCAGCTCCCGCAGCAGCACCTCCTGCAGCCCCAGCAGGAACCCGTAGTGTCCGTGGGGTCAGTGGTCACTGTGGTCAGTGTGGTCACTCTGTGCTCACTGTGGTCACTCTGGTCAGTCAGTGGTCACTCAGCGGTCACTCACCGTGCCGCAGCTCCCGCAGCAGCACCTCCTGCAGCCCCAGCAGGAACCCGCAGTGTCCGTGGGGTCAGTGGTCACTCTGGTCAGTCAGTGGTCACTCAGTGGTCACTCTGGTCACTCAGCGGTCACTCTGGTCACTCACCGTGCCGCAGCTCCCGCAGCAGCACCTCCTGCAGCCCCAGCAGGAACCCGCAGTGTCCGTGGGGTCAGTGGTCAGTGTGGTCACTCTGGTCAGTCAGTGGTCACTCTGGTCACTCAGTGGTCACTCAGTGGTCACTCATGGTCACTCAGCGGTCACTCACCGTGCCGCAGCTCCCGCAGCAGCACCTCCTGCAGCCCCAGCAGGAACCCGTAGTGTCCGTGGGGTCAGTGGTCAGTGTGGTCACTCTGTGCTCACTGTGGTCACTCTGGTCACTCAGTGGTCACTCTGGTCACTCAGTGGTCACTCAGCGGTCACTCAGCGGTCACTCACCGTGCCGCAGCTCCCGCAGCAGCACCTCCTGCAGCCCCAGCAGGAACCCGTAGTGTCCGTGGGGTCAGTGGTCAGTGTGGTCACTCTGTGCTCACTGTGGTCACTCTGGTCAGTCAGTGGTCACTGTGGTCACTCAGTGGTCACTCAGTGGTCACTCTGGTCACTCACCGTGCCGCAGCTCCCGCAGCAGCACCTCCTGCAGCCCCAGCAGGAACCCGTAGTGCTCCTGCATCTCCTGCGACGGGTCCACCATCAGCGTCCGCACCAGGTTGGAGCAGTAGGACTTGTAGCGGATGCCCATGGAGCAGGTGATGGCCCCGAAGTGCATGTGGGACTTGTCGCTGCGGGTTTGGGGTGAAAAAACGGGATTTTGGGAAAAAACGGGGGGAAAAATGGAGAAATTGTCAAAAACGGCGAAAAAACGGCAAAAAATGGGGAAATTGGGTCAGGAATGGGTCAGAAATGGGGTCAGGGATGGGGGTGATGGCCCCGAAGTGCATGTGGGACTTGTCGCTGCGGGTTTGGGGCGAAAAAACGGGATTTTGGGAAAAAACGGGGAGGAAAACGGAGAAATTGTCAAAAACGGTGAAAAAACAACAAAAAATGGTCAAAAACGGCGATTTTGGGTCAGAAACGGGACAGAAATGGGGTCAGGGATGGGGGTGATGGCCCCGAAGTGCATGTGGGACTTGTCGCTGTGGGTTTGGGGCAAAAAAACAGGATTTTGGGAAAAAACGGGGAGAAAAATGGAGAAATTGTCAAAAACGGCAAAAGAACGGCAAAAAATGGGGAAATTGGGTCAGGAATGGGTCAGAAATGGGGTTAGGGATGGGGGTGATGGTCCCGAAGTGCATGTGGGACTTGTCGCTGTGGGTTTGGGGTGAAAAAACGGGATTTTGGGAAAAAATGGGGAGAAAAACAGAGAAATTACCAAAAAATGTGAAAAAACGACAAAAAATGGTCAAAAATGGTGATTTTAGGTACCTGACGACGCTGAATTTGAGGTTGTCATTGCCACCACTCTGGATGACCAAGGTGGACCAATTTTTTGGGCGAAATTTGGTCAATTTTTGGCGGTTTTTTTGCTAATTTTGTTTTTTTTTCAAATCTTGGTAAATCAGCCCAAATTTGCCCAAATCCAGGCGATTTTGGGTACCTGGCGACGCTGAACTTGAGGCTGCCATTGCCACCACTCTGGATGACCAATGTGAACCAATTTTTTGGGCGAAATTTAATCAATTTTTGGCGGTTTTTTGCTAATTTTGTTTTTTTTTCCAAATCTCGGTAAATCAGCCCAAATTTGCCCAAATCCAGGCGGTTTGGGTACCTGACGACGCTGAATTTGAGGTTGTAGTTGCCGCCGCTCTGGATGATGGGGGGGTAGCACATCTCCACGGCCGAGGGGTCGGCGCCCGCCAGGAATTTCTTCTCCTCGATGGCTTTCTCCACCGCCTCGGCCAGCTTGCTGTGCCGCACCTTCTGCGGGCAGTGACGTCATCACAGCGTCAGTTTGGGGCAAAAAAACACAATTCTGCGATTTCGGTGAAAAAAACCCGATTTTCGGCGAAAAAACGGCGATTTTACGCGAAAAAACGGCGATTTTTGGCCAAAAAATCCGAATTTTCAGAGGGAAAATCCCTGTTTTTGGTTTTTGGTCTGAAAGCCCAAATTGTCAGCCAGGATTTTGGGGTGAAAACACAAATTTTCAGGCAAAAAATCCCAGGTTTGGAGTGAAAATGCCAATTCTGGAATTTTGGCAAAAAAACGTGATTTTTGGTCAGAAATTCCCGAATTTTAGGCAGAAAAATCTCAATTTTTGGCCAGGAAACCCCGATTTTAGGCCGGGATTTCAGGGTGAAAACGGCAATTCCAGGATTTTGGACAAAAAAATCTAATTTTCAGACAAAACTCCTGATTTTTAGCCCAAAAAAAACCCGATTTTGGCAAGAAAATCCCGATTTTCGGCAAAAAAATCCCCATTTTCAGCCAGGATTTCAGGGTGACCCCAAAACTTCAATTTTTAACCCAACCCAACCTTAAAATCCAATTTTAACCCAACTCAACCTTAAAACTCCAATTTTTAACTCAACCCAACCTCAAAATTCTAATTTTTGACCCAACTCAACCTCAAAATCCAATTTTAACCCAACTCAACCTCAAAACTCCAATTTTTGACCCAACCCAAACCCAAAACTCCAATTTTTGACCCAACCCAATCTCAAAATCCAATTTTTGACCCAACTCAACCTCAAAATCCAACTTTTGACCCAACCCAACCTCAAAACTCCAATTTTTGACCAACCCAATCTCAAATTCCAATTTTTGACCCAACCCAACCTCTAAACTCCAATTTTTGCCCCAACCCGGACCCAAACCCGCCGGATTTGGCCCCAACCTCGTCGGCGTCGACGATCTCCATGACGCGCTCCTTGAAGAACTTGGTGAAGACCTCGGAGGTGATGGCGGCCGCCTTGCGCATCAGCTGCAGCTCCACCTCCTCCTTGGCCGCCATGGCCTGCGCCACGGCCGCGCTGACGTCCACCTGCGGCGACGGCCAGCGTTGACCCTTCCGACCCAACGTTGACCGTTCCGACCCAACTTTGACCCTTCTGACCCAACGTTGACCGTTCCGACCCAACTTTGACTGTTCCGACCCAACATTGACCCTTCCAACCCAACCTTGACCCTTCTGACCCAACATTGACCCTTCTGACCCAACGTTGACCCTTCTGACCCAACGTTGACTCTTCCGACCCAACTTTGACCCTTCCAACCCAACTTTGACTCTTCCAAGCCAAGTTTGACTCTTCCAACCCAACTTTGACAGTTCCGACCCAACGTTGACCCTTCCAACCCAACCTTGACCCTTCCAACCCAACCTTTACCCTTCTGACCCAAGACTGACCCTTCCAACCCAACCTTGACCCTTCTGACCCAACATTGACCCTTCCAACCCAACACTGACCCCTTCCAAGCCAACTTCTACTCTTCCAACCCAAATTTGACTCTTCCAACCCAATTCCAACTCTTCCAACCCAACCTTGACCCTTCTGAGCCAACGTTGACCCTTCTGACCCAACGTTGACCCTTCTGACCCAACATTGACCCTTCTGACCCAACTTTGACTCTTCCAACCCAACGTTGACCCTTCCGACCCAATGTTGACCCTTCCGACCCAACTTTGACCCTTCCAACCCAACTTTGACTCTTCCAACCCAATTCCAACTCTTCCAACCCAACCTTGACCCTTCTGACCCAACTTTGACTCTTCCAACCCAACGTTGACCGTTCCGACCCAACGTTGACCGTTCCGACCCAACTTTGACTCTTCCAAGCCAAGTTTGACTCTTCCAACTCAATTCCAACTCTTCCAACCCAACCTTGACTCTTCCAACCCAACTTCTACTCTTCCAACCCAACTCTGACCCTTCCAACCCAATTCCAATTCATCCAACCCAACTTTGACCCATCCAACCCAACTTTGACCCAACTTCGACCCTTCCAACCCAATTCTGACCATTCTGATCCAACTTCTTCTCTTCCAACCCAACTTTGACCATTCTGACCCAACTTCGACTCTTCCGACCCAACCCTGACCCACCCAACCCAACCCCAACCCAACTTTGACCCACCCAACCCAACCCCAACCCAACTCTGCCCCCCCGGACCTTCTCGAAGCCCTCCTTGGCCAGGGCGTCGTTCCAGCTCCTCAGGAAGTCGCCGGGGAACTTGTCCTTGGCGAAGACGCCGAGGCGGCGCCCGGCGCGGCTGCTCCGCAGCGCCTCCAGCAGCTTCTCGAAGTTGGCCTTGTTGCTCTCGTTCTGCGGCGCCCAAAAACCCGGAGGGTCACCCCAAAACGGCCACCAAAACCAAAGCGACCTCAACGTGGCGCCCGGGGACTCCAAAATGGCGCCAGGGGACACCAAAATGGCCACCAAAACCAAAGCGACCTCAACATGGCGCCCAGGGACTCCAAAATGGTCTCTAGGAGCTCAAAATGGCGCCCGGGAACACCAAAATGGACACCAGGACACCAAAATGGACACCAGGACACCAAAATGGCGCCCGGGAACACCAAAATGGACACCAGGACACCAAAATGGCCACCAAAACCAAAGCAACCTCAACATGGCGCCCGGGGACTCCAAAATGGCTCCCGGGGACACCAAAATGGCGCCCGGGGACACCAAAATGGACACCAGGACACCAAAATGGCCACCAAAACCAAAGCGACCTCAACATGGCACCCGGGGACTCCAAAATGGTCTCTAGGAGCTCAAAATGGCGCCCGGGAACACCAAAATGGACACCATGACACCAAAATGGCCTCCAGGACCCCCAAAAACCCATAAATTATCTCAAAATGGCCTCCAGGACCCCAAAATGGCGCCCTGGACTCGAAAATGGCTTCCAGGACCCCAAAATGGCCTCCAAGACCCTAAAATGGCCTCCAAGACTCCAAAATGGCTCCCAGGGACACCAAAATGGCACCCTGGACCCCAGAATGACCCAAAATGGCCCCCAGGACACTAAAATGGCCCCCAAGAACCCAGAGTGGCCTCAAAATGGACACCGGGACACTAAAATGGCCACCAAAACCCAAAGTGACCCCAAAGTGGCCCAAAATTGACACCAGGACCCCAAAGTGGCCTCAAAATGGACACCGGGACCCCAAAAAAACTCCAAATGACCCCAAAATGGCCTCCAGGACAGCAAAATGGCCACCGGGACCCCAAAATGGCCACCAGGACCCCTAAAAACCCCAAAATTACCCCAAAATGGCCTCTGAAACCCCAAAACAGCCACCAGGACCCCAAAAAGACCCAAAATGCCCCAAAATGGCCTCCAGCACCCTAAAATGGCCTCCAGTGACCTGAAGATGACTCAAAATGGCCCCAAAAAACCCCAAAATGACCCAAAACCCCCCAAAATTGGCCCAAAACATCCCAAAATCGCCCCAAAAGGTCTCCACCTTCTCGCGGACCAGCAGCATGACCCCAAGTTGACCAAAACCCCCCAAAATCGCCCCAAAAGGTCCCCACCTTCTCGCGGACCAGCAGCGTGACCGCCGGGAGGCCGTTGGTGCCCTCGGCGCCCTTGGCCGGCGCCACCTGCTTGAGGAACTCGACTTTCTTCCGGCTGGCCAGGAACAGGACGCGCTCCTCGCAGAACAGCATCACCGTGTCCGTCAGCTCGTAGCCGAAGAGCCACGTCTGGAGAGCCCCAAAATCCATCAGAACGCCCCAAAAGTGACCCAGGAATCCAAAAAACCTCAGAGAAACCCAAAAAACCTCTGAGGAACCCAAAAAACCTCTGAGGAACCCAAAAAACCTCAGAGGAAGCCAAAACACCTCAGAGAAAACCCAAAAAACCTCAGAGGAACCCCAAAAAACCTGAGAGGAACCCAAAAAACCTCAGAGGAACCCAAAAATCCACCCAGGAACCCAAAGATGAGCTCCTGGCAGAACAGCATCACCGTGTCCGTCAGCTCGTAGCCAAAGAGCCACGTCTGGAGAACCCCAAAATCCATCAGAACGCCCCAAAAATGACCCAGGAATCCAAAAAACCTCAGAGAAATCAAAAATATAACCCAGGAATCCAAAAAACCTCTGAGGAACCCAAAAAACCTCAGAGGAACCCAAAACACCTCAGAGAAAACCCAAAAAACCTCAGAGGAACCCAAAAAACCTCAGAGGAACCCAAAAAATCACCCAAGATCCCAAAAAATCACCCACAAACCCCAAAAAACCTCAGAGGAACCCCAAAAAACCACACAGGAACCCAAAAAAACTCAGAGAAATCAAAAATATAACCCAGAAATCCAAAAAACCTCAGAGTAACCCAAAAAACCACCAAGGAACCCCAAAAAACCTCAGGGAAATCCCAAAAACCACCCAGGAACCCCAAAAAACCTCAGAGAAACCCCAAAAATCTCCAAAATACACCAAAAATCATGAGGGAGACCCCAATAAACGGCTGGGAAACACCAAAAACTGACCAAGGAAACCCAAAAAGAGACAAAGAAACCCCAAAAGAGACCAAAAAAACCCAAAAAGAAGAAAAGAAACCCCAAAATGGACCAGGAAAACCCCAAAAGGAACAAAAAAACCTCAAAATGGATCAAGGACACCCCAAAATGGACAAAAAAAACCAAAAAGGGACAAAGAAACCCAAAAATGGATCATGAAAACCCCAAAAAGGAACAAAAAACCCAAAATGGAACCAAGAAACCCCAAAAAGGAACAAAAAAACCCAAAAAGGAACAAAAAAAAACCAAAAAGGAACAAAAAACCCCAAAAAGGAACCAAGAAACCCCAAAATTAACAAAAATCCCCAAAATTTATGAGGAAAACCCCGAAAGGAACCAGACAAAAATGATGGGAAAGTCCCCAAAAGCAGGAGAGAAACCCCAAAAATGGGGGAATTTACCCCAAAATGGGGAAATTTGCCCCAAAATGGGGGATTTACCCCAAAAATAGGAAATCTAGCTAAAACTGAGAGAATTCAGCCAAAAATGGGGAAATTTATCCTAAAATGGGGGAATTTACCCCAAAAATGGGGGATTTACCCCAAAATGGGGGGGATTTATCCCAAAAATGGAGGATTTTACCCCAAAAATGGGGGATTTACTCCAAAAATGGGGGATTTATCCCAAAATTGGGGGATTTATCCCAAAATTGGGGGGATTTACCTCAAAAATGGGGGATTTACTTTAAAATTGGGAGATTTACCCAAAAAATGGGGGATTTATCCCAAAAAATGAGAAAATTCATCCAAAATTGAGAAAATTTTCCCAAAAATGAAGGGATGCCCCTAAAAATGATAAAATTCAGCCCAAACTGGGAGAATTTGCCCAAAAATGAGAAAATGTACCCAAAAATGAAACCAAAAGGGATTTTGGGGGTTTTCTCAGGAATTTCGGGGTTTTCCTCATGATTTTGGTTTTTTTCCCAGAATTTCGGGATTTTTCACACAGATTTTGGGGTTTTCCTCACGATTTTGTTTTTTTCCCCAAGATTTCAGGATTTTTAAATTTTTCACCAACATTTTTGGAGTTTTCCTCACGAACTTCAAGTTTTTCCTCATGATTTTGTTTTTTTCCCAGGATTTTGGGATTTTACACTGAGATTTTTGGGGTTTTTCTCAGGAATTTCGGGCTTTTCCTCAGGATTTGGGTTTTTTTCCCAGAATTCAGGATTTTCCCCCCAGATTTTAGTTTATTTTCTGTTTTTTTGCCCACCTGCAGCGCCGTGGACTTGGCGTAGACGATCTCCTCGTCCACGCCCACGGCCACCACGATGGCGTCGACGCCGCCGAACTCATCCTCGCCTTTCTGTGGGGCAGGAGACCCAAAATCAGCCAAATTCACCCCAAAATCACCCCTGCAGCAGCCCCAAATTCACCCCAAAATATCCCTGCAACAACCCCGAATTTACCCCAAATTTACCCCAAAATTTCCCCAACACTGACACCGCCAAACTCATCTTTGCCTTTCTGGGGGCAGGCGACCCAAAATCACCCAAATTCACCCCAAAAATTCCCAATTGGCACCCCCAAATTCACCCAAAAAATTCCCCTGAAGCAGCCCCAAATTCACCCCAAAAATTCCTCTGCAGAAACCCCAAATTTACCCCAAAATATCCTCCATCAGCAACCCCAAATTCACCCAATTTCACCCCAAAAAATCCCCTGCAGGAACCCTGAATCCACCCAAAAAAATCCCCTACAGGAGCTCCAAATTCACCCAATTTCACCCCAAAAAATCCCCTACACCAGCCCCAAATTCACCCCCAAAAATCCCCTGCAGCAGCCCCAAATTCCACAAAATTCACCCCAAATTCACTCCAAACCCTCAACATTCCCTCAGCCCCCCCAGATTTCCCTAAACCCCCCAAATTTACCTCAAATGCCCCAAATTCACCCCAAATCCCCCGAATTCACCTCAACCCCTCCAAATTCACCCCAAAACCCCCAAATTCACCTCAAACTGCCAAAAATTTAAACCAAATTCACCCCAAAACCCCCAAACCCCCTCAGGCCCCCCAAATTTACCCCAAACCTACAAAATCCCCCTCAAATTTACCTCAAACTCCCTAAATTTACCCCAAACCCCCCAAATTCACCCCAAACCCCCTAAATTCCCCTCAAACCCCCCAAATCCCACAAATTCATCCCAAATCCCCCTCAAGCCCCCCAAATTTACCCCAAACCACCCAAATCCCCCAAATTTACCCCAAACCCCCCAAATTTACCCCAAACCCCCCAAGTTTCCCTCAAACCCCCTCAAATCTCCCAAATTTCCCTCAAATCCCCCAAATTTCCCTCAACCCCCCCTCAAACCCCCCAAATTTACCCCAAACCCCCCAAATCCACCCCAAATCCCCCTCAAATCCCCCAAATTTCCCTCAAATCCCCCAAATTTCCCTCAAATCCCCCAAATTCCCCTCAAACCCCCTGAAATCCCCCAAATTCCCCTCAAATCCCCCTCAAAGCCCCCAAATTCACCTCAAATCCCCCAAATTTCCCTCAACCCCCCCAAATTTACCCCAAACCCCCCAAATCCCCCTGAAATCCCCCAAGTTTCCCTCAACCCCCCCTCAAACTCCCCAAATTTACCCCCAAACCCCCTCAAACGCCCCAAATTTACCCCAAACCCCCCAAATCCACCCCAAATCCCCCCCAAACCCCCCAAGTTCCCCCCAAACCCCCTCAAACCGCCCAAATCCCCCTGAAATCCCCCAAGTTCCCCTCAAACCCCCCAAATTTCTCTCAAAGCCCCTGAAATCCCCCAAGTTCCCCTCAAACCCCCCCAAATTCCCCTCAAACCGCCCAAATCCCCCTGAAATCCCCCAAGTTCCCCCCAACCCCCCCCCAGCCCCCTCCCCCCGCCCCTCCCCCACCTGCCAGCTGGCGTAGAGCCGCCGCAGCCGCCGCGCGAAGGCCTCGCGGTCCAGGCTCAGCGCCATCAGCGGCCCGGCCGCGGCCCCGCCGGAGCCGGGCGGGGAACCGCCGGGGCGGGGCGGGACCTTCCTCCGCTCGGCCGCCTCCTCCTCCTCCTCCTCCTCCTCCTCCTCCTCCGCCGCCGCCGCTGCCGCTGCCGCCCGTGCCGCGCCGCGGCGCCCGCCGGAAGCGCCGCCTGAGGCGACTTCCGCTTCCGGTGCGCGCGCGAAGGGCGGGAGGCGGAGGAGGAGACGGTGAGGGAGGGGAAAAGAGCGGCCGGGGAGGGGAAAGGGGGAGTTTGGATGAGAAAAAGGAGGAGGAAAATGGGGGGAAAGGGGAAAAAACACACAAAAAAACAAACAAAAAAACAAACAAATGCGGGTGAAATCGGTGAGGGGGGGGAAAAGGAACGGGGGGTCACGTGACGGCGGAGAGGCGGGAAAAGGGGAGCGCGGGGCGCCGGCGTCACGTGACCGCCCCCCCCTCGCGCCTGCGGAGGGGAAAAGGCGGGAAAAGGGGCGGGGCCAGAGGGGTCACGTGATGGGGAGGGAGAAATGGAGGAGGAGAAATGGAGGAGAGGGAGAGAAATGGAGAGGGAGAGAAATGGAGAGGGAGAGAAATGGGGAGGGAGAGAGAGATGGGGAGGGAGAGAGAGATGGGGAGGGAGAGAGAGATGGGGAGGGAGAGGAGCGGAAAGGAAATGGGGAGAGGGAGATGGAGACAGAAATGGAGAGGGAGAGGAAAGGGAGGGAGAAATGGAGAGGGAGAGAGGGAGATGGAGGAGGAGAGAGTGAGGGAGAGAAATGGAGAGGGAGATGGGGAGGGAGATGGAGGGGAAAGGAAATGAGGGAGATGGAGACAGAGAGAAATGGAGAGGGAGAGAGGGAGATGGAGGAGGAGAGAGTGAGGGAGAGAAATGGAGAGGGAGATGGGGAGGGAGATGGAGGGGAAAGGAAATGAGGGAGATGGAGACAGAGAGAGAAATGGAGAGGGAGAGGAAATGGAGAGGGAGGGAGGGGAGGGGAAAGGAAATGGAGAGAGGGAGATGGAGAGGGAGGAGGAGAGAGGGAGAGGGAGATGGAGAGAGGAAAATGGAGGGGGAGATGGAGGAGGAGGGAGATGGAGAGGGAGAGAAAGGAGGGAAATGGAGATGGGAAGAGGGAGATGGAGACAGGGAGAGATGGAAATGGGAGATGGAGGAGGAGGAGAGGGAGAGAAATGGAGAGGGAGATGGAGAAGGAAATAGGGAGAGGGAGGGAGATGGAGGGGGAGAGGACAGAGAGCACCAAAACGAGGCAAAAATACAGAAAAAACAGAAAAAAATACCCAAAGGAAAAAAAGAAAAAAAAAAACCCAAAAAAGAAACAAAAGAAAAACAAAAAACACCAAATAAAAAATAACCAAACAAAATGGAAGAAAAAAGCCCGAGAAAAGTTTTTAAGAAACCCCAAGGAAGTAAAAAAAATGAAAAAAAAAAAAAACTATGAAAATTTAAAAGGATGAGAAAAAATGTAAAAAGCCTTAAGAAATGTGGAAAGATGAGAAAAAACAAAAAGGCCTGAAAAAAATTAACAAAAAACACCCCCCAAAAAAAACCCCAGCAAACAAAAAAAACACCTTTAAAAAAACCCAAAATAACAAAAACAAAAAAAGGAAAAAAAGCAAAACCCCTCCAAAAAATTAAAAAAGAAAACAAAAAAAAAAAACCACCAAAAAATTCTTTAAAAACTCCGAAAAACACCAAAAAATACCCACAAAAAAAAATTTAAAAAACCCCCAAAAAACGTAAAAAACTGAAAAAACGCCAAAAAAAAAGAAAAAAAAACCCTCTAAAAAAATTTACAAAAAAACCCAAAAAAACCCCAGCAAACAAACAAAAAAAACCTTGAACCCCCTCTCCAAAAAAAAACCTCACAAAAAACTGGGACAAAAAAAACCAACAAAAAAAACTCTGAAAAATTTTATAAAAAACCCCAAAACCCCCAAAAAACCCAAAAAAATAAACCGGAAAAAAAAAACTAAAAACCAAAGCAAGAAAAAAACAAAGCAGGAAAATCCTGAGGGGGAGACGTGAGAGCGGGGATCGTTAATTACCAATTAATTCATTAATTAATTGGGGTGGCTATCGGGGGGCGGGACAAACGAAGGGAGGCCAGGGAGGAGATTAATTAATGAGGAGGTTAATGAGAAGGGTAATGAGGAGCTTAATTAATGAGGAGGTTAATGAGAAGGGTAATGAGGAGGTTAATAAGGAGGTTAATTAATGAGGAGGTTAATAAAGAGGTTAATTAATGAGGAGGGTAATGAGGAGGTTAAAGAATGAGGAGGTTAATTAGGGGGGTAATGAGGAGGGTAATTAATGAGGAGGTTAATTAATGAGGAGAGTAATAAGGAGGGAAATGAGGAAGTTAATGAAGTTAATTAATGATGAGGGTAATTAGGAGGTTAATGGGGAGATTAATGAGAAACGTAATGAGGTTAATGAGGAGGTTAATTAATGAGGGTAATGAGGAGGTTAATTAGGAGGTTAATTAATGAGGAGGGTAATGAGGAGGTTCATTAACGAGGAGGGTAATGAGTCGGTTCATTAATGAGGAGGGTAATGAGGAGGTTAATTAATGAGGAGGGTAATGAGATAGTTAATTAAGAGGTTAATTAACGAGGAGGGTAATGAGAAGGGTAATGAGGTGGTTAATGAGGAGGGTAATTAACAAGGAGGGTAATGAGGAGGTGAATTAACGAGGAGGTTAATTAACAAGGAGGGTAATGAGGAGGTGAATTAACGAGGAGGTTAATTAACAAGGAGGGTAGTGAGGAGGTGAATTAATGAAGAGGTTAATGAGGAGGGTAATTAATGAGGAGGGTAATTAACGAGGGTAATGAGGAGGGTAATTAATGAGGGTAATTAACAAGGAGGGTAATGAGGAGGTTAATGAGGTTAATTAATGACGAGGTTAATGAGGAGGGTAATTAATGAGGGTAATTAACAAGGAGGGTAATGAGGAGGTGAATTAACGAGGAGGTGAATTAATGAAGAGGTTAATGAGGAGGGTAATTAATGAGGAGGTTAATTAACGAGGAGGTTAATGAGGAGGGTAATTAACGAGGAGGGTAATTAACGAGGAGGGTAATGAGGAGGGTAATTAATGAGGAGGGTAATTAACAAGGAGGGTAATGAGGAGGTGAATTAACGAGGAGGTGAATTAATGAAGAGGTTAATGAGGAGGGTAATTAACGAGGAGGGTAATTAACGAGGAGGGTAATGAGGAGGTGAATTAATGAAGAGGTTAATGAGGAGGGTAATTAATGAGGAGGGTAATTAACGAGGAGGGTAATGAGGAGGGTAATTAATGAGGAGGGTAATTAACGAGGAGGGTAATGAGGAGGTTAATGAGGTTAATTAATGACGAGGTTAATGAGGAGGGTAATTAATGAGGAGGGTAATTAACAAGGAGGGTAATGAGGAGGTGAATTAACGAGGAGGGTAATTAACGAGGAGGTTAATGAGGAGGGTAATTAACGAGGAGGGTAATTAACGAGGAGGGTAATGAGGAGGGTAATTAATGAGGAGGGTAATTAGGAGGGTAATTAACGAGGAGAGTAATTAACAAGGAGGGTAATGAGGAGGGTAATTAACGAGGAGGTTAATTAACAAGGAGGGTAATGAGGAGGGTAATTAACGAGGAGGCTAATTAACAAGGAGGTTAATAAGGAGGCTCATTAATGACGAGGTTACCGCCGCCGTTACCTAACGAGCAGTCCAGCTAATTACCGTTTAATTAGGCACCAGAGCACGCCCCGCTGCGTTTCCAACCTTTTATTAAAAAACAACCCCCGAAGCCCCGCCCCCGGCCCCGCCCCACGACACAGACACTTTACATATTTATAAATATTCATCAGGGGGCGGGGCTACTCCGAGTCCGAGGCGGGCGCCAGCATGGGGTCGGCCAGCAGGGGGCAGCAAGCACTTCCGGTCTGCCCCGCCGCCTCTTCCGGCGCCGGCCGGAAGTGAGGGGGCGTGGCCAGCGCCGCCGGGGCCACGCCCCCCATGAGCGCCGCCATCTTGGAGAGGTCCAGGGCTGGGGGCGGGGCGGGCAGGCACTGGGGGGAAAGTAATTAGAGCCGGGAGTTAATGAGCTGGCCGTGGAAAATAGTTCAGTTCCTAATTAGGATGGGTCATTAGTGAATTGGAAATTGAAAAATGTTAAATTGGGAGTTAAAATGGGTAATTAGGGAATTGGAAATTGAAAATAGATAAATTCCTAATTAGGATGGGTAATTAGTGAATTCGTAATTGAGAATAGTTCAGTTCTTAATTAGAGCCGGGAGTTAATGAGCTGCTCGTGGAAAATAGTTCAATGCCTAATTAGGATGGGTCATTAGTGAACTGGAAACTGAGAATAGTTCAGTTCTTAATGAGGATTGGTAATTAGTGAATTGGTAATTGAAAATGTTAAATTCTTAATGAGGATTGGTAATTAGTGAATTGGCAATTGAGAATAGTTCAGTTCTTAATTAGAGCCGGGAGTTAATGAGCTGTCCGTGGAAAATAGTTCAGTTCCTAATTAGGATGGGTCATTAGTGAATTGGTAACTGAGAATTGTTAAATTGGGAGTTAAAATGGGTAATTAGGGAATTGGAAATTGAAAATAGATAAATTCCTAATTAGGATGGGTAATTAGTGAATTGGTAATTGAAAATAGTTCAGTTCTTCATTAGGATGGGTCATTAGTGAATTGGAAATTGAGAATAGTTCAGTTCTTCATTAGGATGGGTAATTAGTGAATTGGAAATTGAAAAATGTTAAATTGGGAGTTAAAATGGGTAATTAGTGAATTGGTAATTGAAAATTGTTCAGTTCTTCATTAGGACGGGTCATTAGTGAATTGGTAATTGAAAATAGTTCAGTTCCTAATTAGGATGGATAATTAGTGAATTGGAAATTGAAAATAGTTCAATTGGGAGTTAAAATTGGTAATTAGAGAATTGGTAATTGAAAATAGTTCAGTTCTTAATTAGAATGGGTAATTAGTGAATTGGTAATTGAAAATGTTAAATTCTTAATGAGGATTGGTAATTAGTGAATTGGTAATTGAAAATAGTTCAGTTCTTCATTAGGATTGGTAATTAGTGAATTGGTAATTGAAAATAGATAAATTCCTAATTAGGATTGGTAATTAGTGAATTGGTAATTGAAAATAGTTCAATTGGGAGTTAAAATGGGTAATTAGTGAATTGGTAATTGAAAATAGTTCAGTTCTTAATTGGAATGGGTAATTAGTGAATTGGTAATTGAGAATAGTTCAGTTCTTAATTAGGATGGGTAATTAGTGAATTGGTAATTGAGAATAGTTCAGTTCTTAATTGGAATGGGTAATTAGTGAATTGTTCATTAAAAATTGTTAAATTCTTCATTAGAATTGGTAATTAGTGAATTGTTCATTAAAAATTGTTCAATTGGGAATTAAAATTGGTAATTAGAAAGTTGTTGATTAAAGCTTGTAAATAAAACATTTTGAGAATTTTCGGAAATTTTTTTGGGGATTTTTGGGGAATTTCGGGGATTTTTGGGGATTTTTGAGCATTTTCGGGGATTTTGGGATTTTCGGGAATTTTGGGGGAATTTTTGTGGATTTTCGGAGTTTTTGGGGATTTTTGGGGAATTTTTGTGGACTTTTGGGGAAATTTTGGAAATTTTTGGGGATTTTCAGGGATTTTTTGGGATTTTTGGGGATTTTGGGGAATTTTCAGGGATTTTTGGGGAATTCTTGGGGATTTTAGGGAACTTTTGAGGATTTTTTGGGAATTGTTGCGGATTTTGCAGGAATTTTTGGGTGTTGTTGGGGATTTTTGGGGAATTTTCAGGGATTTTGGGGAATTTGGGGGGATTTTCAGGGATTTTGGGTGAATTTTGGGGGATTTTGGGGAATTTCAGCCATTCCCAAATCACCTTTTTCCGGTGCCACTTCTCCCGCCGCTGCTCCGAGCCCTGGGGGGGGAAACGAAATTTGGGGTGAATTTGGGCGATTTTGGGGCTCCGCCGCGGTTTTGGGGCGGATCCCGGCGGTTTTACCCCAAATTCCCCAAAATCGGCGTTTTTAGCCCCAAAATCGGCGTTTTTAGCCCCAAAATTGGCGTTTTTAGGCCTGAATTCCCCAAAATTGGCGTTTTTAGCCCCAATTCCTGGAAATCGGTGATTTTAGCCCCGAATTCCCTGAAATCGCCATTTTCAGCCCAAATGTCCCAAGATCACCGTTTTTAGCCCCAAAATCGCCATTTTTTGCCCCAAATTTCCCCAAATCACTGTTTTTAACCCCGTATTTCCCAAAATCGCTGTTTTTTGCCCCGAAATCACCATTTTTCGCCCCGTTTTTCCTGAATCCGCCTTTTTTTCCCCAAAATTGCCGTTTTTGGCCCTGATTTTCCCGAAATCGCCGTTTTTGGCCCCGATTTTCCCAAAATGGCCGTTTTTCCCCCTGATTTTCCCAAAATCGCCGTTTTTCCCCCTGATTTTCCCAAAATCGCCGTTTTTCGCCCCGTTTTTCCCAAAATGGCCGTTTTTGGCCCCGATTTTCCCGAAATGGCCGTTTTTGGCCCCGATTTTCCCGAAATGGCCGTTTTTCCCCCTGATTTTCCCGAAATCGCCGTGTTTTGCCCCAATTTTCCCGAAATGGCCGTTTTTCCCCCCGATTTTCCCGAAATCGCCGTGTTTCGCCCCGACCTGCAGCGGGCGGCGGGCGCTCCTGCGGGCGGCGCCGTTGGGACCCTGCGGATGCTTCTGGAAGGTCAGCTTGAGCCCCTCCTCCTGCGCCGGAAAACACGGAAAAACGGGAAAAACGGGAAAAACGGGAAAAACGGGAAAAACGGAGAATGTCGGGAATAAATATCGGGGAAATCCGGGGGAAAATAGGGAATAAATCGGGAGAAAATCGGGAATAAATTGGGAGAAATTGGGAGAATATCGGGAATAAATTGGGGGAAAATCGGGAGAAAATTGGGAATAAATCGGGATAAATGGGGAGAAAATTGGGGGAAAATCCAGGGAAATTGGGAGAAATTGGGAGAAATTCGGGGGAAAATCGGGAGAAAATCGGGGATAAATCGGGAGAAAATTGGGATAAATTGGGAGAAAATCGGGAATGGAAACGAGGAGAAATCGGGAAAAGCTGGGAGAAAATCGGGAAAAATTGGGAATAAATTGGGAGAATATCGGGGATAAATTGGGAGAAAATTTGGGATAAATTGGGAGAAAATCGGGAAAAATTGGGAATAAATTGGGAGAATATCGGGGATAAATTGGGAGAAATTGGGAGAAATCAGGATAAATTGGGAATAAATTGGGGATAAATCAGGAATAAATTGGGAATAAAATTTGGGTTGGGATTGGGGGCCGTTTTTGGGGTGAAATTGCCCGTTTTTGGGGTGAAAAAGGCCATTTTTGGGGTGAAAAGGGCGGTTTTTGGGGCGGTTTTTGGGTCAGGGTTTTGGGGATGTTTTTGGGGTGCAAAGGGCCGTTTTTGGGTCAGGGTTTTTGGGGTGAAAAGGGCCGTTTTTGGGTCAGGGTTTTTGGGGTCAGTTTGGGGCGGTTTTTGGGGTGGTTTTTGGGGTGAAAAGGGCGGTTTTTGGGGCGGTTTTTGGGTCAGGGTTTTGGGGATGTTTTTGGGGTGAAAAGGGCTGTTTTTGGGGCCGTTTTTGGGTCAGGGTTTTGGGGATGTTTTTGGGGTGAAAAGGGCCGTTTTTGGGTCAGGGTTTTTGGGGTCAATTTGGGGCGGTTTTTGGGGTGAAAAGGGCCGTTTTTGGGGTGGTTTTTGGGGTGCAAAAGCCCGTTTTTGGGTCAGGGTTTTTGGGGTGAAAAGGGCCGTTTTTGGGGTGCAAAGGGCGGTTTTTGGGGTGGTTTTTGGGTCAGGGTTTTGGGGAGGTTTTTGGGGTGAAAAGGGCTGTTTTTGGGGCCGTTTTTGGGGTGAAAAAGCCCTTTTTTGGGGTGAAAAGGGCTGGTTTTGGGTCAGGGTTTTGGGGAGATTTTTGGGGTGAAAAGGGCCGTTTTTGGGGCGGTTTTGGGTCAGGGTTTTGGGGATGTTTTTGGGGTGAAAAGGGCCGTTTTTGGGGCGGTTTTTGGGGTGCAAAAGCCCGTTTTTGGGGTGGTTTTTGGGTGCAAAAGCCCATTTTTGGGTCAGGGTTTTTGGGGTGAAAAGGGCCGTTTTTGGGGTGAAAAGGGCCGTTTTTGGGGCAGTTTTTGGGGTGAAAAGGGCGGTTTTTGGGGCGGTTTTTGGGTCAGGGTTTTGGGGTGGTTTTTGGGGTGAAAAGGGCGGTTTTTGGGGCGGTTTTTGGGTCAGGGTTTTGGGGATGTTTTTGGGGTGAAAAGGGCCGTTTTTGGGGCGGTTTTTGGGGTGCAAAAGCCCTTTTTTGGGGTGAAAAGGGCTGGTTTTGGGTCAGGGTTTTGGGGATGTTTTTGGGGTGAAAAGGGCCGGTTTTGGGTCAGGGTTTTTGGGGTGCAAAAGCCCGTTTTTGGCGCACTCACGTCCTTGATCTGCACGGTGAACTCGCGCTGGCGCGGGCGGGCGCGCGGCGCGGGGGAGGGGCGGGGGGCGGGGTGGGGGGAGGGGCGGGGGGAGGGGCCGGGCTCCGGGAGCCCCCCCGGGACCCCCCCGGGCCCCTCCCCCGCCGCCAGCGCCGCGCGGCAGATCAGCTCCAGGCGCCGGATCAGCGCCCGCGCCTGCGGAAAACGGCAGTCAGGGGGGAATTGGGAATTTGGGGGTTTGGGGGGTTTTTGGGGTTTTTTTTGGGGATTTATTTGGGGTTTTTTTGGGTTTTTTTTGGGATTTTTTGGGGGGTTTTTGCGGTTTTTTGGGATTTATTTGGGATTTATTTGGGACTTTTGGGCTTTTTTTGGGGATTTTTTTGGGGATTTTTTGGGGCATTTTTTGAGGATTTATTGGGGGATTTTTTGGGGGATTTTTTGGGGGGTTTTTTTGGGGTTTTTTTTGGGATTTTTGCAGATTTTTTGAGGATTTTTTTGGGGATTTTTTGGGATTTTTTGGGATTTTTTGGGGGATTTTTTGGGGAATTTTTTGGGATTTTTTGGGGGATTTTTTTGGGATTTATTTGGGATTTTTTGGGGATTTATTTGGGATTTATTGGGGATTTTTTGGGGGTTTTTTTGGGATTTTTTGGGGATTTTTTGGGATTTATTTGGGATTTTTTGGGGTTTTTTTGGGATTTTTGGGGGTTTTTTTTGCGGATTTTTTTGGGGATTTTTTTTGGGTTTTTTGGGGGTTTTCTGACGGTTTTTTGATGGTTTTTTGGGGATTTTTGGGGTTTTTTTGAGGATTTATTTGGGATTTTTGGGGGTATTTTTGCGGATTTTTTTGGGGATTTCTTTTGGGTTTTTTTGGGGGTTTTTTGGGATTTTTCGAGGGTTTTTTGATGTTTTTTTGGGGATTTTTTGGGGTTCTTTTGGGGATTTTTTTGGGGATTTTTGAGGATTTTTTGGGGGATTTTTTGGGGATTTTTGGGGGTTTTTTTTGCGATTTTTTTTGAGATTTTTGGGGGGGATTTTTTGGGATTTTTTTAGGGATTTTTTGGGAATTTTTTGGGGGGTTTTGGAGGGATTTTTTGAGGGATTTTTTGCGGGATTTTTTGGGATTTTTTTCAGGATTTTTTTCAGAACTCTTTGGGATTTTTGGGGATTTTTTTCAGGATTTTTTGGGATTTTTTTCAGGATTTTTGGGGAATTTTTTTCAGGATTTTTTGGGATTTTGTTCAGGATTTTTTGGGATTTTTTTCTGGAGTTTTTGGGATTTTTTTCAGGATTTTTTTGGGATTTTTTTCGGGATTTTTTCCAGGATTTTTTTGGATTTTTTGAGAATTTTTTTGAGGAATTTTTTGAGATTTTTGGGGGATTTTTTTCAGGATTTTTTGGGGATTTTTTTCAGGATTTTTTGGGGATTTTTTTCAGGATTTTTTGGGATTTTTTGGGGGGATTTTTTTCGGGATTTTTTGGGATTTTTTTCAGGATTTTTGGGGATATTTTGTGGATTTTTTTCAGGATTCTTTGGGATTTTTTGCGGGATTTTTTTGGGATTTTTTTCAGGATTTTTTTCAGGATTTTTTGGGATTTTCAGGATTTTTTGGGATTTTTTGGGGCTTTTTTCAGATTTTTTGGGGGGTTTTGGGGGGATTTTTTGCGGGATTTTTTTCGGGATTTTTTGGGATTTTTTTCAGGATTTTTTTCAGGATTCTTTGAGATTTTTTGCGGGATTTTTTTCGGGATTTTTTGGGATTTTTTGGGATTTTTTCAGAATTTTTTTGAGGATTTTTTTCAGGATTCTTTGGGGTTTTTTGGGGATTTTTTCAGGATTTTTTGGGATTTTATTCAGGATTTTAGGGATATTTTTCAGGATTTTTTTGGGATTTTTTTCGGGATTTTTTCCAGAATTTTTTTGGATTTTTTGAGAATTTTTTTGAGGAATTTTTTGAGATTTTTGGGGGATTTTTTTCAGGATTTTTGGGGGATTTTTTTCAGGATTTTTTGGGATTTTTTCAGGATTTTTGGGGATTTTTTGGGGGGATTTTTTTCGGGATTTTTTGGGATTTTTTTCAGGATTTTTTGGGATATTTTGTGGATTTTTTGGGGATTTTTTTTCAGGATTTTTTTCAGGATTCTTTGGGATTTTTTGCGGAATTTTTTGGGATTTTTTGGGGGATTTTTTCAGATTTTCTGGGGGGTTTTGGTGGGATTTTTTTCAGGATTCTTTGTGATTCTTTTCAGGATTTTTTGGGATTTTTGGGGGATTTTTTCCGATTTTTTGGGGGGGTTTTGGGGGGATTTTTTGAGGGATTTTTTTCAGGATTTTTTTGGATTTTTTTCAGGAGTTTTTGGGGATTTTTTTCAGGATTTTTTGGGGATATTTTTCAGGATTTTTGGGGATTTTTTTCAGGATATTTTGGGGATTTTTTTCAGGATTTTTGGGGTTTTTTTTCAGGATTTTTTTCAGGATTTTTTTCAGGATTTTTTGGGATTTTTTTCAGGATTTTTTGGGGATTTTTTTCAGGATTTTTTGGGGATTTTTTGGGGGATTTTTTCAGATTTTTTGGGGGGATTTTGGGGGGATTTTTTGAGGGATTTTTTTCAGGATTTTTTGGGATTTTTTGGGATTTTTTTCAGGATTTTTTGGGATTTTTTGAGGGATTTTTTTCAGGATTTTTTGGGATTTTTGAGGGATTTTTTCAGATTTTTTGGGGATTTTTTGGGGGATTTTTTGGGGGATTTTTGAGGGATTTTTTGGGATTTTTTTCAGGATTTTTTGGGATTTTTTTCAGGATTTTTTGGGATTTTTTTCAGGATATTTTGGGGATTTTTTTCAGGATTTTTTGGGATTTTTTGGGGGATTTTTTCAGATTTTTTGGGGGGATTTTGGGGGGATTTTTTTCAGGATTTTTTGGGATTTTTTGGGATTTTTTTCAGGATTTTTTGGGATTTTTTGGGATTTTTTTCAGGATTTTTTGGGGATTTTTTTCAGGATTTTTTGTGATTTTTTTCAGGATTTTTTTGGGATTTTTTTCAGGATTTTTGGGGGATTTTTTTCAGGATTTTTTGGGATTTTTTTGGGATTTTTTTCAGGGTTTTTTGGGGATTTTTTCAGATTTTTTGGGGATTTTTTGGGGGATTTTTTGGGATTTTTCGGGGGATTTTTTGCGGGATTTTTTCATGTTTTTCCGGGGTGATTTCCGGGGATTTTGGGTCTTTTCCCCCTCACCTTGGGCCAACAGAGGAGATTTTGGGGGTGGGGGAGGGGCGCTTCGGGGGCGCCGCCCTCGCCCGGGGGGGGAGGGGAACCCTCGTCCTCCCCCTCCCCCTCCTCCTCTTCCTCCTCCTCCTCCTCCTCCTCGGCCCCCAGCGCCTCCGGCCCTGCCCGAGAGACCCAAAATCCCTGAAATTCCCCCCAAAAATCCCCCACGCCCCATTCCGCCTTTTTACCCCCAAATTTTGGGGGCTCTCCCACCCTTTTCCCCATTTCCAACCCCAAATTTGGGCTTTTTTTCCCCACCAGGAATTCCCAAATTTTGGGTCCCCTTTTACCCCAAAATTCCCCAAATTTTGGGTTCCCTTTTACTCCAAAATTCTCCAATTTTGGGGTTCCCTTTTACCCCCAATTTTCCCACCCCAAGCCCCCCATTTTTTACCCCCATTTTCCCCCTATTTCTCCCCAAATTTCCCACCCCAAAACCCCCAATTTTCCCCCCAAATTTCCCACCCCAAATCCCCCATTTTTGCCCATTTTTTCCCTCCATTTTCCCCCAATTTTCCCACCCGAAAACCCCCCAATTTTTCTCCATTTTCCCCCAAATTTTCCACTCCATTTTCCCTCATTTTTCCCCCCCATTTTCCCCCAATTTTTTTCCCAAATTTCACTCCCCAAATGACCCAATTTCCCCCCATTTTCCCCCCAATTTTTCCCCAAATTTTCCCCCCCAAATGCCCCAATTTCCCCCCAATTTCCCCCCATTTTCCCCCACATTTCCCACCCCATTTTTCCCCCAATTTTTCTCCATTTTCCCTCCAAATTCCCCACCCCAGAACCCCCCATTTCCCCCCAAATTTCCCCCCAATCTTTTCCCAAATTTCCCCCCTCCGAAACCCCAATTTTCCCCCATTTTTCCCCCAATTTCCCCCCAATTTTCCCCCCAATTTTTCCTAAATTTCCACCCTCCAAATGCCGCACTTTTCTGCCAATTTTCCCCATTTTCCCCCAATTTTTCCCCCAATTTCCCCCCAATTTCTCCCCCAAAACCCCCAATTTTCCCCCCAAATTTGCCCCCAATTCCCCCCAAATTTCCCCCCAAATTCCCCCCAAAACCCCCACTTTCCCCCCAATTTCCCCCCAATTCTCCCCATTTTCCCCCCAATTTCCCCCCAATTTCCCCCGAATTTTCCCCCAATTCCCCCCAATTTTCCCCCTGATTTCCCCCAAATTTCCCCCCAATTTTCCCCCAAATTTCCCCCCCAAATTTCCCCCCAATTTTCCCCAATTTTCACCCAATTTCCCCCCCAATTTTCCCCCCAAATTCCCCCCAAATTCCCCAATTTTTCCCCAAATTCCCCCAAATGCCCCAATTTTTCCCCAATTTCCCCCCAAATTTCCCCCCCAATTTCCCCCCAATTTCCCCCCCAAATTTCCCCAAATTTCCCCGAATTTTCCCCCTGATTTCCCCCAAATTTCCCCCCAATTTTCCCCCAAATTTCCCCCCCAATTTCCCCCAATTTTCCCCCCAATTTCCCCCAATTTCCCCCCAATTTTCCCCATTTTCCCCCCAAATTCCCCCCCAATTTCCTCCAAATTCCCCCAAATCCCCCCAAATCCCCCCAATTTTCCCCCAATTTTCCCCCAATTTCCCCCCAAATTTTCCCCCCAATTTTCCCCAATTTCCCCCCGAAATTTCCCCCCCAAATTCCCCCCCAAATTTTCCCCATTTTCCCCCAAATTTCCCTCACCCTCTCCCCTCTCCTGCTCCTCCTCCTCCGCGGCGCGGCCGATCCCGCGGCGCAGCAGCGCCCCCCTCAGGCCGTGGCGGGCGGCGGCGCGCAGCAGCGCCGCGTCGTGGGCGCCGCGCCGCCACCAGGGCGGCAGCAGCGAGCCGGGCGGCGGCAGCCGCGCCAGCAGCGCCGGCAGCGCCGGCAGCCGCAGCACGCGCTCCCGCAGGCAGCGCAGCAGCGCCAGGCGCCGCAGGCAGCGCAGCGCCAGCGGGGCCGGGACCGGGCACGGAGCAGGGCAGGGAGTGCAGGGCACTGCGGGAGAGAAAACGGGGTGAAAAACGGCAAAAACGGGAAAAAACGGGGTAAAAATGGGGGGAACGGGGCAGCCGCAGCACGCGCTCCCGCAGGCAGCGCAGCAGCGCCAGGCGCCGCAGGCAGCGCAGCGCCAGCGGGGCTGGGACCGGGCATGGGGATGGGGAACAGGGAACTGTGGGACAGAGAGAAAAAACGGGGTGAAAAACGGCAAAAACGGGAAAAAACGGGGTAAAAATGGGGGAAATGGGACAGCCGCAGCACGCGCTCCCGCAGGCAGCGCAGCAGCGCCAGGCGCCGCAGGCAGCGCAGCGCCAGCGGGGCTGGAACTGGGCACGGGGCGGGACAGGGAGCCAGAGAGGCTGGGGAGAGAGAAAACGGGGTGAAAAACGGCAAAAACGGGAAAAAACGGGGTAAAAATGGGGCAGGAGCAGCACGCGCTCCCGCAGGCAGCGCAGCAGCGCCAGGCGCCGCAGGCAGCGCAGCGCCAGCGGGGCTGGAACCGGGCATGGAGCGGGACAGGGAGCCAGAGGGGCTGGGGAGAGAGAAAACGGGGTGAAAAACGGCAAAAACGGGAAAAAACGGGGTAAAAATGGGGGAAATGGGGCAGGAGCAGCACGCGCTCCCGCAGGCAGCGCAGCAGCGCCAGGCGCCGCAGGCAGCGCAGCGCCAGCGGGGCCGGGACCGGGCATGGGGACGGACAGGACCCGAGAGAGGCTGGGGAGAGAAAAAACGGGGTGAAAAACGGCAAAAACGGGAAAAAACGGGGTAAAAATGGGGCAGGAACAGCACGCGCTCCCGCAGGCAGCGCAGCAGCGCCAGGCGCCGCAGGCAGCGCAGCGCCAGCGGGGCTGGAACCGGGCATGGAGATGGGGAACAGGGAACTGTGGGACAGAGAGAAAAAACGGGGTGAAAAACGGGAAAAACGGGAAAAAACGGGGTGAAAATGGGGCAGCCGCAGCACGCGCTCCCGCAGGCAGCGCAGCAGCGCCAGGCGCCGCAGGCAGCGCAGCGCCAGCGGGGCTGGGACCGGGCATGGAGCGGGGCAGGGAGCCAGAGCAGCTGGGGAGAGAGAAAACGGGGTGAAAAACGGCAAAAACGGGAAAAAACGGGGTGAAAATGGGGTAAATGGGGCAGCCGCAGCACGCGCTCCCGCAGGCAGCGCAGCAGCGCCAGGCGCCGCAGGCAGCGCAGCGCCAGCGGGGCCGGGACCGGGCATGGAGATGGGGAACAGGGAACTGTGGGACAGAGAGAAAAAACGGGGTGAAAAACGGCAAAAACGGGAAAAAACGGGGTGAAAATGGGGCAGGAACAGCACGCGCTCCCGCAGGCAGCGCAGCAGCGCCAGGCGCCGCAGGCAGCGCAGCGCCAGAGGGGCTGGAACTGGGCACAGAGCAGGGCAGGACCCGAGAGAGGCTGGGGAGAGAGAAAACGGGGTGAAAAACGGCAAAAACGGGAAAAAACGGGGTAAAAATGGGGCAGCCGCAGCACGCGCTCCCGCAGGCAGCGCAGCAGCGCCAGGCGCCGCAGGCAGCGCAGCGCCAGAGGGGCTGGGACCGGGCATGGGGATGGGGAACACGGAACTGTGGGACAGAGAGAAAAAACGGGGTGAAAAACGGGAAAAACGGGGTAAAAATGGGGGAAAAATGGGGTAAAAATGGGGAAAAAATGGGGGAAAATGGCGAAAAATGGGGTAAAAATAAGGGTAAAAATGGAGGGAAAATGGGGCAGAAATGGGGAAAATATGGGGTAAAAAATGGGGTAAAAGTAAGAAAAAATGGGGTAAAAACGGGAAAAATGGGGGAAAAATAGGGGGAAATGGGGGAAAAATGGGGGGAAATGGGGGAAAAATGGGGGGAAAATGGGGGAAAAATAAAGGAAAAAATGGAAAAAAATGGGGTAAAAATAAGGGAAAAAGTGGGGTAAAAATAAGGGAAAAAAACGGGAAAAAATGGGGGAAAAAATGGGGCAAAAAGGGGGGAGAAATGGGAGAAAAAATGGGGAAAAATGGGGTAAAAATGGGGGAAACGGGTCAGAAATGGTTAAAGGGTGGAAGGGGGATGGAGGCATTGGAGGGGAGGCCGGAACCCCGAGAAATTGGGGTAAAATCTGCCTGAAATGGGAAAATTGCCCCAGAACTCCCCGAAATTGCCCAAAATCTCAGGAATTTGCCCCATTACCGTCGCCGGGCGCGGGCGGCAGCCGGCAGAGAGACCCTGAACCCCCTGAAACCTCCTGATTTTGGGTTCAAACCCCTCAATTTGGGCTCAAACATGCGGATTTTGGGTCAAAACGCCCCGAATCGCCCGATTTTGCCCGATTTTTCCCGAATTTTCCCAAAACCTCGTGTTTTTGCCCCATTACCGTCGCCGGGCGCGGGCGGCAGCCGGCAGGGACCTCCTGAACCTCCTGATTTTGGGTTCCAACCCCTCGATTTGGGCTCAAACATGCGGATTTTGGGTCAAAACGCCCCGAATCGCCCGATTTTGCCCGAATTTTCCCAAAATCTCGTGTTTTTGCCCCATTACCGTCGCCGGGCGCGGGCGGCAGCCGGCAGAGACCCCCTGAAACCTCCTGATTTTGGGTTCCAACCCCTCAATTTGGGCTCAAACCCCTCGATTTTGGGTCAAAACACCCCGAATCGCCCGATTTTACCCGATTTTACCCGATTTTTCCCGAATTTTCCCAAAATCTGGTGTTTTTGCCCCATTACCGTCGCCGGGCGCGGGCGGCAGCCGGCACACCTGCCGGCACATGGCCACGAAGCCGTGGTAGAAGCGGGTCAGCTCCTCGTCCGAGCGCCGCTCCAGCCGGGCCAGGGCGCGGAAGCGGCGCCAGCGGAAGCGCCCCGAGCCCGGCTCCAGCTCCACGCCGAAGGTGGAGGCCACGCGCAGGAAATCGGCCTGCTCCCGCCGCGTCCAGCTGCGGAACGGGGAGAAAAAGGGGGAAAACGGTGAAAAACGGCGAAAAAATGGGGAGAAACGGTGAAAAAATGGTGAAAATACGACCAGAAACGGCGAAAATACGAAGAAAATACATAAATAGGCCCAAATGTGAGGAAAGAAGGAAATCGGCCTGCTCCCGCCGCGTCCAGATGTGAAACGGGGAGAAAAAGGGGGAAAACGGTGAAAAACGGCGAAAAAATGGGGAAAAACAGTGAAAAAATGGTGAAAATACGACGAGAAATGGCGAAAATATGGAGAAAATATGCCCCAAAATACCCAAAATAGGCCCAAATGTGAGGAAAGAAGGAAGTTGGACTGTTCCCGCCACGTCCAGATGCGAAACGGGGAGAAAAAGGGGGAAAACGGTGAAAAACGGTGAAAAAATGGGGAAAAACGGTGAAAAAATGGGGAAAATACGACCAAAAATGGCGAAAATATGGAGAAAATACACCCAAAAACGCCCAAAATCGGCCCAAATATGAGACAAGAGGGAGGAAGTTGGACTGCTCCCGCCGCGTCCAGCTGCGAAACGGGGAGAAAAAGGGGGGAAACGGTGAAAAACGGCGAAAAAATGGGGAGAAACGGTGAAAAAATCGGAAAAAACGGTGAAAAAATGGCGAAAATACGACGAGAAATGGCGAAAATACGGAGAAAATACATAAACAGGCCCAAATGTGAGGAAAGAATGAAATTGGTCTGCTCCCGCCGCGTCCAGCTGCGGAATGGGGAGAAAAAGGGGGAAAACGGTGAAAAACGGCGAAAAAATGGGGAAAAATGGGGAAAAAATCGGAAAAAACGGTGAAAAAACGGCAAAAATACGACGAAAAATGGTGAAAATACAGAGAAAAAACGCCCAAAAATGCCCGAAATTGGCCCAAATATGAGACAAGATGGAGGAAGTCGGAGTGTTCCCACGGTGCCCATAGGGAAATGGGGAGAAAAACGGGGAAAATGGGGAAAAATAGGGGAAAAACTGAGAAAAATGGTGAAAAAATGGCAAAAAACGCGAGAAAATGGTGAAAAACCCGAATTTCATCCGAAAAACCCCAAATTTTGCCCAAACCCACGAATTCCTCCCCAAACCCCACCCAAAACCCCAAATCCCCCAAATTCCGCCCCAATTTCCCTCCAAAAATCCCAAATTTTGCCCCAAACCCTCCCAAAACCCCCAAATCTCACCCCAAAATTTCCCTCCAAAATCCCCAAATTCCACCCCAAACCCCACCCAAAAAACCCAAAATTCCACCCAAAAAATCCCAAAATCCCGCAAAACCCCCAAATTCCACCCCAATTTCCCACCCAAAAACCCCAAATTTCCCCCCAAAATCCCACCCAAAACCCCCAAAACCTCCAAATTTCCCCCCAAAATCCCAAAAATGCCAAATTTCGCCCCAAAATCCCCAAAAAAACCCAAAATCCCCAAATCCCGCCCCAATTTCCCCCAAAAAACCCCAAATTTCCCCTCAAAGCCACACCCAAAACCCCCAAAATCCCACCCAAAATCCCACCCAAAAACCCCAAATTTCTCCCCAAAACCCCCAAAAATCCCCAAAAAACCCCAAAAATCCCCAAATTCCACCCCAATTTCCCCCAAAAAACCCCAAATTTCTCCCCAAACCCCGCCCAAAAACCCCCAAATCCCACCCAAAAAACCCCAAAATCCCCTAATTCCGCCCCAATTTCCCTCCAAAAATCCCAAATTTTGCCCCAAACCCTCCCAAAATCCCCAAAAATCCCCAAAAAAACCCAAAACCCCCAAATTCCACCCCAATTTCCCTCCAAGAACCCCCAATTTCCCCTCAAAGCCACACCCAAAACCCCCAAATTTCTCCCAAAATCCCACCCAAAATTTCACCCAAAAATGCCAAATTTTGCCCCAAAATCCCCAAAAAACCCCAAAACCCCCAAAATCCCGCCCCAATTTCCCTCCAGAAACCCCAAATTTCCCCTCAAAACCACACCCAAAATCCCCCAAATTTCTCCCAAAATCCCACCCAAAACCACCCAAAAATCCCAAATTTCGCCCCAAAATCCCAAAAACCCCCAAAATCCCCCAAATTCCGCCCCAATTTCCCTCCAAAAACCCCAAATTTCTCCCAAAATCCCACCCAAAACCCCCAAAATCCCCAAAAAACCCCAAAAATCCCAAAATTCCGCCCCAATTTCCCTCCAAGAACCCCCAATTTCCCCTCAAAACCACACCCAAAACCCCCAAATTTCTCCCAAAATCCCACCCAAAATTTCACCCAAAAATGCCAAATTTTGCCCCAAAATCCCCAAAAAACCCCAAAACCCCCAAAATCCCGCCCCAATTTCCCTCCAGAAACCCCAAATTTCCCCTCAAAACCACACCCAAAATCCCCCAAATTTCTCCCAAAATCCCACCCAAAACCCCCAAATTTCCACCCAAAACCACCCAAAAACCCCCAAATTTTTCCCAAACCACCCAGAATTTCACCCAAAATCCCGAATTTCGCCCCAAAATCCCCAAAAATCCCCAAAATCCCCAAATTCCGGCCGCTGACCGCTGCTGCTTGTCGCGCCGCTCGTGGCTGCGCCGCGGCCGCCGCGGCCGCTCGCCGTGGCCGGAGTGGCCGGAGTGACCACGGGAGTGACCATCGTGGTGACCAGCAGAGTGACCAGAGTGACCACCAGGCTGACCATCAGAGTGACCATCAGAGTGACCATCAGAGTGACCAGAGTGACCAGAGTGACCAGCAGAGTGACCAGAGTGACCATCGTGGTGACCACCAGGCTGACCATCACTGAAGTGACCACTGAGCTGAGCACCGGAGTGACCACTGAAGTGACCACCAAGGTGACCATCAGAGTGACCACTGAAGTGACCACTGAAGTGACCATCGGACTGACCACTGAAGTGACCACCAGGCTGACCATCAGAGTGACCATCAAAGTGACCACCAGAGTGACCACCAAGGTGACCATCAAAGTGACCACTGAAGTGACCACCAAGGTGACCGCCAGGCTGACCACTGTGATGACCACTGGGCTGACCATCAGAGTGACCACTGAAGTGACCACTGGAGTGACCACTGAAGTGACCACCGTGATGACCATCAGAGTGACCGCCGGGTTGACCACCGTGATGACCATCAGAGTGACCATCAGAGTGACCACTGAAGTGACCACCGGGCTGACCACTGTGATGACCACCAGAGTGACCACCGGGCTGACCACCGTGATGACCACCAGAGTGACCATCAGAGTGACCGCCGGGCTCACCATCGGAGTGACCATCGTGCTGACCACTGAAGTGACCACCTGAGTGACCACCCGAGTGACCACCAGAGTGACCACCCGAGTGACCACCTGAGTGACCACCAGAGTGACCACTGCCCGAGTGACCACCCGAGTGACCACTGCCCGAGTGACCACCGGAGTGACCGCCGGGCCGGCCCGGCGCCGTCTCGGTGGCCGGGGGGTCGCGCCGGTGGCCGGAGTCCGGCCGGGGGCAGGCGGCCAGCAGGCGCCGCAGCCGAGCGGTCAGCGCCGCCGCCGCCGGCCACGCGCCCACGCCGCGGCCGGAGGTCAGCGCGGGGTCAGAGGTCAGCGCGGGGTCAGAGGTCACCGCGGGGTCGGAGGTCATCCCGAGGCCGGAGGTGACCATGGAGCTGGACATCGGCGTGGGGTCAGAGGTCACCACGGGGCCGGACATTGGCGTGGGGCCGGAGGTGACCACGGGGTCAGAGGTGACCACGGGGTCAGAGGTCACCACGGGGTCAGAGGTCACCACGGGGCCGGACATTGCGACCATGGGGCCGGACGTCAGCGTGGGGTCAGAGGTCACCATGGGGTCAGAGGTCACCATGGAGCCGGACATCGGCGTGGGGTCAGAGGTCACCACGGGGTCAGAGGTCACCACGGGGCCGGACATCGGGCAGGCTGAAAAGGGGGACAGGGGTCAGTGAGGGGATTTTGGGGAGATTTTGGGGGATTTTGGGACAATTTGGGGTCAGTTTGGGGGATTTGGGGAGATTTTGGGGGATTTTGGGACAATTTGGGGTCAGTTTGGGGGATTTGGGGAGATTTTGGGGGATTTTGGGACAATTTGGGGTCAGTTTGGGGGGATTTGGGGAGATTTGGGGGGATTTGAGGAGATTTGAGGAGATTTGGGGGGATTTTGGGTCAGTTTGGGGGGATTTGGGGAGATTTTGGGGGGATTTTTGGGAGGGTTTTTGGGGGAATTTTTGGGAAAATTGGGGGGGATTTTAGGGGGATTTGGGTCAGTTTGGGGGAATTTTGGGGGATTTTGAGGAGATTTGAGGAGATTTTGAGAAGATTTGGGGGGATTTTGGGTCAGTTTCGGGGGATTTGGGGAGATTTTGGGGGGATTTTTGGGAGGATTTTTGGGGGAATTTTTGGGAAAATTGGGGGGGATTTTGGGGAATTTGGGGCAATTTTGGGGAGATTTGGGTCAGTTTGGGGGAATTTTGGGGTCAGGGGTTGGTTTGGGGGGATTTGGGGGGATTTGGGTCAGTTTGGGGAGATTTTGAGGAATTTTGGGGAGATTTGGGTCAATTTGGGGGGATTTGGGTCAGTTTGGGGGGATTTGGGTCAATTTGGGGGGATTTGGGTCAATTTGGGAAGATTTGGGGGGATTTTGGGTCAGCACCGGGAGATTTGGAAAATTCCGGGGGATTTTGGGGAGATTCGAGGCGATTTTGGAGGGAATTTGGGGCAACTTTGGGGGATTTTGGGGCTTTTGGGGATTTTTGGGACTCCGGGGGAATTTTGGGGGGATTTTGGGGGATTTTGGGACCCCCTTACCCTCGTCCCCGTCCACCACCGAGATCTCCTCGTCCAGCCCGGCCAGGGGGTCGCTCTGGGGGGGTCACGGGGTCACCGCCGCCGTTTTGGGGAGAAAAACCCCGATTTTGGGGCTCCCGGCCATTTTGGGGCGATTTGGGGGGATTTTGGGGGTTTTACCTCCTCGCCGCCCCCCTGCAGGGGTTTGTACTCGGGGTCCTCGGGGTCTCTGTCGAAATCGGCCCTGGGGGGACCCCAAAACCTCCCGAATTCACCCCAAAACTGCCCAAATTCATCCAAAACCTCCCGAATTCACCCCAAAACTGCCAGAATTCACCCAAAACTGCCCAAATTCATGCAAAATCTCCCAAATTTACCCAAAAATGCCCAAATACACCCCAAACCTCCAAAATTCACCGAAAACTGCCCAAATTCATCCCAAAATCTCCCAAATTCACCCCAAAATCTCCCAAATTCACCCAAAACCTCCCGAATTCACCCCAAAACTGCCCGAACACACCCCGGCCCCAAACCCGCGAGAATCGGCCCCAAAACTGCCCAAATTCACCCAAAATCTCCCGAATTCACCAAGAACTGCCCAAATACACCCCAAAACCTCCCGAATTCACCCCAAAACTGCCCAAATTCACCCAAAACCTCCCGAATTCACCCCAAAACTGCCCAAATTCACCCAAAACCTCCCGAATTCACACCAAAACTGCCCAAATTCACCCAAAACCTCCCGAATTCACCCCAAAACTGCCCGAACACTCCCCGGCCCCAAACCCGCGAGAATCGGCCCCAAAACCGCCCAAATTCATCCAAAATCTCCCGAACACACCCCGGCCCCAAACCCGCGGGAATCGGCCCCAAAACCGCCCAAATTCACCCCAAAACTGCCCAAATTCATCCAAAATCTCCCAAATTCACCCAAAATCTCCCAAATTCACCCCAAAACTGCCCAAAATCATCCAAAATGTCCTGAATTCACCCCAAAACTGCCCGAATTCACCCAAAACTGCCCAAAGTCATGCAAAATCTCCCAAATTTACCCAAAAATGCCCAAATTCACCCCAAACCTCCAAAATTCACCGAAAACTGCCCAAATTCATCCCAAAATCTCCCAAATTCACCCAAAACTGCCCGAATTCACCCCAAAACTGCCCAAATTCACCCCAAACTGCCCAAATTCACCCAAAATCTCCCGAATTCACCCCAAACCTCCCGATTCACCCAAAATCTCCCGAATTCGCCCCAAAACGTTGCGCCTCAGCCCGGAGCTGCACTCAGCCCGGCCGGGGCCGGTCGGTATTAGCATGGCTGGGTCATCAGCGGCGCCGTTTTGGGGGGAAAAACCCAAATTTGGGGATTCTGGGGGGGCCGGGATGGCCGCGAAGGCGGGGTTGGTCAAAACGGCCGAAACGGCCCCAAAATCCCAAAAAACAGCCCCAAAAAACACTCAAAAATCCACAAAAACATCCCCAAAAATGCCCAAAAGCAGCCCAAAAACCAACCCCAAAAATCCCCAAAAACCAGCCCCAAAATCCCCAAAAACAGCCCCAAAAAACAGCCCCAAAAATCCCCCAAAACAGCCCCAAAATCCAGCCCCAAAATCCCCAAAAACAGCCCCAAAACCCACCCAAAAATCCCTAAAAACAGCCCCAAAACCAGCCCCAAATTCCCCAAAAACAGCCCCCAAAAAACAGGCCCAAAAATCCCCAAAAACAGACCCAAAACCAGCCCCAAAAACAACCCCAAAAATAGCCCAAAAACAGCCCAAAAATCACCAAAAACACCCAAAGAGGCCAAAAATCCCCAAAACCAGCCCAAAACCCTCAAAAATCACCCCAAACCACCCAAAATGCCCCAAAATCCCCCCAAAATCTCCAAAACTGCCCCAAATTCCCCAAAATCACCCCAGATCCACCAAAATTGCCCCAAATCCTCCAAAAATCACCCAGATCCATCAAAACTGCCCCAAATCCCCCAAAAATCATTCCAAAATCCCCCAAAACCACCCCAAACCCTCTAAAATACCCCAAAAAACTACCCAAACTCTCCAAAATTGCCCAAATTCCCCAAAAAATCACCCCAAACCTCTCAAACCCCCCCAAAATCCTCCCAACCCACCCCCAAAAAAACCACCAAAACCACCCCAAAACCCCCCAAAACCCCCCCAAAAAAACGCCCAGAACCGCCCCGAACCTCCCAAATTGCCCCAAATGGCCCAAAATGGCCCAAAATGGCCCAAATGGCCCCAAATTGGGGTCCCCGCTCACCCCTCGGGCCCCTCCAGCCGCTGCTCGGCCGCCACGGCCGAAGCGTCGGGGCCGCCGGCCTTGGCCAGGAAACACAGGGCGGGGTCGGCGCGCATGGTGTGGTACCGCTCGTACCCTAAATCCCCCAATTCACCCCAAAAAAACACTCGGTTAACAAAAACTGCAAAAAACGGCAAAAAACGGCAAAAAAACCCAAAAAAAGGGCAAAAAACCCCATGAAAATAGCCCAAAATATGGCAAAAATAACCCCAAAATACAGGTTATGGTCGGTGCCCACGGTGTGGTACCGCTCGTACCCTAAATCCCCCCAATTCACCCCAAAAAAACACTCGGTTAACAAAAACTGCAAAAAATGGCAAAAAAAGGGCAAAAAACCCCGTGAAAATAGGCCAAAATATGGTGAAAATAACCCAAAATACAGATTATGGTCGGCGCGCATGGTGTGGTACCGCTCGTACCCTAAATCCCCCCAATTCACCCCAAAAATGGAGTCCGTTAACAAAAACTGCAAAAAACGGCAAAAAAACCCAAAAAAAGGGCAAAAAACCCCATGAAAATAGCCCAAAATATGGTGAAAATAACCCCAAAATAACCCAAAATACAGGTTATGGTCGGTGCCCACGGTGTGGTACCGCTCGTACCCTAAATCCCCCCAATTCACCCCAAAAAAACACTCGGTTAACAAAAACTGCAAAAAACGGCAAAAAAACCCAAAAAAAGGGCAAAAAAACCCGTGAAAATAGCCCAAAATACACCCAAAATAACCCAAAATACAGGTTATGGTCGGTGGCCGTGGTGTGGTACCGCTCGTACCCTAAATCCCCCAAATTCACCCCAAAAATGGAGTCTGTTAACAGAAACTGCAAAAAATGGCAAAAAACCCCCCAAAAAATGGTAAAAAACGGCAAAAAAATGGCAAAAATCCCTAAAAAATAACCCAAAATAACCCCAAAATTCACTGAAAAAAGCCAAACCACCCCAAAACCACTCAAAAGCCACAAAAAGGGGTAAAAAAACCCCAAAAACACCCCAAAAAACTCCAAAATTCGGGGAAATGAGCCCAAAACCACCAAAGAGCACAAAAAGGGGCAAAAACCCCAAAAAACGCCCCAAAAAACCCCAAATTTGGGGTGATAAACCCAAACCCCCCCAAACATCACAAAAAGGGGCAAAAAACCCCAAAAAAACCCCAAAAACCCCTAAAAAATAAAAAAATGCCCAAAAAGCAACAGAAATACACCAAAAAAACCCAAAAATGCCCCAAAACCCCCAAAATTCAGGGAAACGAACCCAAAACCGTCTGAACATCCTAAAAAAAGTCCAAAAAAACCAAAATTCCAGAAAATGACCCCAAAGCCAAACGTGCCAAAAATACTGAAAAAAAAACCCAAAACCCCATAAAAATAACCCAAAATAACCCCAAAACTCACTGAAATAATCCAAACCACCCAAACACCACAAAAAAGTGGTAAAAACCCAAAAAAACGCCCCCAAAAACTCCCAAAATTCAGCAATTGAACCCAAAACCGTTTGAATGCCCCCCAAAAAATCCCCAAAATTCCGGAAAATGACCCCAAAACCCACCCGAAGGTGCCAAAAAAAATAAAATAAATACAATAAAACCCCCCCGAAAAACGGCAAAATTCGGGGAAACCGCCCCAAAACTGCACCGTGCCCCCCTCTAAAAATTCCCCAAAAATCCCCAAAATTCCCCAAACTCCCGAAATGACCAAAAAGGCCCGAAATGGCCCAAATTTCGCACCGTGCTTGAAGACCCCGATGAGCAGCGACTTGTCGGCCTCGGGGTCCCACCAGGCCTCGGGCACCTCCAGCGGCTCCAGCAGCGGGAAGCTGATCTGCACCTCGCTGGGCCCCGAGTTTGGGGTCAGGGAGCCCGAAATCGGGGAGAACGACCCCAAAATCGGGATCGGGGACCCCGAAAATGGGGAGAGGGAGCCCGAAATCGGGGAGAGGGAGCCCGAAATCGGGATTGGGGACCCCGAAATCGGGATCGGGGACCCCGAAAATGGGGAGAGGGACCCCGAAAATGTCCCAAACCCCGGGAATTGCCCAAAATCCCAGGAATTGTCCCAAACACTGGGAATTGTCCCCAAAACTCTGGGAATTGCCCAAAATCACGGGAATTATCCCCAAAACCCCGGGAATTGTCCCCAAACCCCAGGAATTGTCCCCAAATCGTGGGAATTGTCCCCAAAACCGCGGGAATTGTCCCCAAAACTCTGGATTTACCCAAAACCCCAGGATTTGTCCCCAAACCCCGGATTTGCCTGAAACTGTGGGATTTGCCCAAAATCGCGGGAATTGTCCCCAAATCCCAGGAATTGCCCCAAAACCACAGGATTTGTCCCCAAAACCGTGGGAATTGTCCCCAATCCCAGGATTTGCCCAAAACTGTGGGAATTGTCCCCAATCCCGCATTTGTCCCCAATCCCGGATTTGTCCCCAATCCCAGATTTGCCCAAAACCCCGGAATTTGTCCCCAATCCCGGATTTGCCCAAAACCCCGGGATCCGTCCCCAAAACCCCGGGATCTGTCCCCAATCCCGGATTTGTCCCCAATCCCGGAATTGCCCAAAACCCCGGGATCTGTCCCCAAATCCCAGGATCTGTCCCCAATCCCAGATTTGTCCCCAATTCCGGATTTACCCAAAACCCCAGGAATTGTCCCCAATCCCGGATTTGCCCAAAATCCCAGGATCTGTCCCCAAATCCCAGATTTGTCCCCAATCCCAGATTTGCCCAAAATCCCGGGATCTGTCCCCAAAATCCCGGGATCTGTCCCCAATCCTGGATCTGTCCCCAATCCCGGGATCTGTCCCCAATCCCGGATTTGCCCAAAACCCCGGGATTTGTCCCCAAATCCCAGATTTGTCCCCAATCCCGGATTTGCCCAAAATCCCGGGATCTGTCCCCAAACCCACAGGATTTGTCCCCAATCCCAGATTTGCCCAAAATCCCGGGATTTGTCCCCAAAAGCGGCTCACCTGGCGCTGGCGCCGGCCAGGACGCGCTCGGCCGCGGCGCCGATGACGTCGTGGCGCAGAACGTGCAGCGCCCGCAGGCGGTGCAGCAGCCTGGACACGCACGGACACGCGTGGACACGCGTGGACACGCATGGACACGCACGGACACGGGATGGACACGGACACGGGATGGACACACGGACACGGGACATGGGATGGACACGGATGGACACGGATGGACACACGGACACGGACACGGACACAGGATGGACACACGGACACGGATGGACACGGGACACGGGATGGACACGGGATGGACACGGATGGACACGGGATGGGCACGGGATGGACACGGGATGGACACGGATGGACACGCATGGACACGGGATGGACACGGATGGACACGGATGGACATGGGATGGACACGGATGGACACGGATGGACATGGGATGGACACGGATGGACATGGGATGGACACACGGACATGGGATGGACACACGGACACGGATGGACACGGGACACGGACATGGACACAGGACGCAGGATGGACACGAGATGGACACGGGATGGACACACGGACATGGGATGGACACGGGATGGACACAGGATGGACACACGGACACGGGATGGACACGGGACATGGACACGGACACGGGATGGACACACAGACACACGGACACACGGATGGACATGCAGTCATGGGACGGACACACGGACACGGGACGGACACACGGATGGACACACGGACACGGGATGGACACGGGATGGACACAGGGACACACAGACACAGGGACAGGTCATGGAATGACCCCAAAAACCCCAAATCCCACAAAATGACCCAAAATCCCCAAAACCAACCAAAAATCCCCAAAAATGACCCCAAATCCCCAAAAATTACCCCAAAATCTCCAAGAATGACCCAAAATCCCCCAAAACGACCCAAAATGGCCCAAAATGGCCGTTTTTTTGCCTCACTTTCCGGCCTGGTGGCGCAGGTGCTTGCGGAAGGCCAAACCCCAGGGGAACAACCCCAAAAACAATCCCAAAAACCCCCAAAATTACCCCAAAAATCCCAAATTTCACAAAAATCACCAAAACGACCCAAAACACCCCAAAATGGCCCAAAATCCCATATTTTGCCTCACTTTCCGGCCTGGTGGCGCAGGTGCTTGCGGAAGGCCTCGTCCTGCAGGAGCCACTCGGCCGCCGGCGCTTCCGGAACCTTCGGAGACTTTTTGCCTTTGCGGCCGCGCGGCGGCGCTGGGGGTCAGCCGGGGGTCAGGGGTCAGCCGGGGGTCAGGGGTCAGCCAGGGGTCAGGGGTCAGCCGGGGGTCAGGGGTCAGCCGGGGGTCAGGGGTCAGCCGGGGGTCAGGGGTCAGCCGGGGGTCAGCCGGGGGTCAGGGGTCAGCCGGGGGTCAGGGGTCAGCCGGGGGTCAGGGAGGGGTCAGGGGTCATCGAAACCAACCCAAGCCAACCCAAAATGTCCCAAACCCACCCAAAACCACCCAAAACCCACCCAAAAAGTCGCAAACCCACCCAAAATGTCCCAAACCCACCCAAACCAATCCAAACCCACCCAAAATGTCCCAAAACCACCCAAAACCACCCAAAACCCACCCAAAATGTCCCCAAAATCACCCAAAATGTCGCAAACCCACCCAAAATGTCCCAAACCAACCCAAAACCACCCAAAATGTCCCCAAATCCACCCCAAATGTTCCAAACCCACCCAAAATATCCCAAACCCACCCAAACCAATCCAAACCCACCCAAAATGTCCCAAAACCACCCAAAATCCACCCAAAACCCATCCCAAATCTCCCAAACCAACCCAAAATGTCCCAAAACCAACCCAGACCCACCCAAACCCACCTAAACCCACCCAAAATGTCCCAAAACCACCCAAAATGTCCCAAAACCACCCAAAATGTCCCCAAATCCACCCCAAATGTTCCAAACCCACCCAAAATGTCCCAAACTCACCCAAACCCACCCAAAATGTCCCCAAACCACCCAAAATGTCCCCAAAACCACCAAAAAAACACCCAAAATGTCCCCAAACCACCCAAAACGTCTCCAAAACATCTCCAAACCCCCTGAAGATGTCTCCAAACCCCCCCAAGATGTCTCCAAACCCCCCCAAGATGTCCCCAAACCCCCCCAAGATGTCTCCAAACCCCACCCAGCCCCGCCCACGCCCCCGTGGCGCTCACCGGGCGCGGGCCGGGCGCGGCCGTTGCGGCCGGGCGCCAGCAGGGCGCCGGCGAAGGCGCGCGTGCCCTCGTCGCCGCGGAAGTGGCGCAGGCAGAAGAGGACGATGGCGCGGGCCAGGCTCTCGGCGTCGCGCTCCGACACGCGGCGCCGGAAGCGGCCCTGGGCGGCCAGCTCGCGCCAGCGGCCCCACCTGTGGGCGAGCGGGGCAGCGGGTGGTCAACCGGGGCAACGTTGGGTCAATGAGGTCATTGAGTGGTCAACCAGGTCATTGGGTGGTCAACCAAGGCAGCAGGTGGTCAACCGGGGCAACGTGGGGTCAACCAGGTCAACATTGGGTCAACCGGGTCAACGTGGGGTCAACCGGGGCATTGGGTGGTCAACCAGGTCATTGGGTGGTCAACCAAGGCAGTGGGTGGTCAAGCGGGTCAACATTGGGTCAACCGGGTCAATGTTGGGTCAACCAGGGCATTGGGTGGTCAACCAGGTCATTGGGAGATCAACCAGGTCATTGGGTGGTCAACCAGGGCATTGGGAGATCAACCAGGTCATTGGGTGGTCAACCAGGTCATTGGGTGGTCAACCAAGGCAGCGGGTGGTCAACCGGGTCAACGTTGGGTCAACCAAGTCAACGTTGGGTCAACCAGGGCATTGGGTGGTCAACCAGGTCATTGAGAGGTCAACTGGGTCAACGTTGGGTCAATGGAGAGTCAATGACACCAACGTTGGGTCCACTCAACCGATGGTCAATGGAGAGTCGGTGAGGTCAATGTTGGGTCAATGGAGAGTCAATGACATCAACGTTGGTCAATGGAGAGTCAGTGAGGTCAATGTTGGGTTAATGGAGAGTCAATGACACCAATGTTGGGTCAATGGAGAGTCAATGAGATCAACGTTGGGTCAATGGAGAGTCAATGACACCAACGTTGGGTCCACTCTACCGATGGTCAATGGAGAGTCAATGAGGTCAACGTTAATGAGGTCAATGTTGGGTCAATGGAGAGTCAATGACACCAACGTTGGGTCAATGGAGAGTCAATGAGATCAATGTTGGGTCAATGGAGAGTCAATGAGATCAACGTTGGGTCAATGGAGAGTCAATGACACTAACGTTGGGTCAATGGAGAGTCAATGAGATCAACGTTGGGTCAATGGAGAGTCAACGACGCCAACGTTGAGTCAACCCAACCAACGGCCAACAAGAAGCCAACAAAGTCAACGCTGGGCCCGCCGCCCGCGACTCGACCTCCCCGCGACCCCTCGGCGCCGCCGCGCACCCGTAGACCATGAGGTGCTTCTCCACGCGGGCGCAGTCGCCGCGGCCGAAGGGCGGCGCGGCCGGGCCGGGGCCGTGGGGCGGCGCGGCCGGGTGGGTTTGGTGCTGGTGGCTCTGCTGGTGGCTCTGGTGGTGGTGGTGGCCGCGCCGGGAGCGCGTGGCGCGTTCCAGGCGCTCCAGCTCCTCGTCGCTCTCCAGCTCCGAGAAGTCCACCAGGTCGTCGTCGCGCAGCGTGCTGAAGTGGCGCGTCTGCTTCCGCACGCGCGGCGTGTCGATCACCAGCGTGTTCTGGCGGAAACGGCAGAATGGCGCGAAAATGGCCCAAAAAAGCGCCGAAAATCCCAAAAATAAACCGGAAATACGGAAAAAGGACAAAAAAATCCCAAAAAAATACCGAGAATCGGCCCAGATTGGATCCAAAATGGCCGCCGCACCAGATTTGATCCAAAATGGCCACGAGTGACCAGTGAGTGACCAGTGAGTGACCACTGAGTGACCAGTGAGTGACCACAACCCCAAAAATGACCCAAAATTCCCAAAAATGCCCCAAAATGGCCGAGTGACCACTGAGTGACCACCACTGACCAGTGAGTGACCACGAGTGACCACTGAGTGACCAGAACCCCAAAAATGCCCCAAATCCCAAAAAATGCCCCAAAATCCCCAAAAAATCCCCCAAAAATCCCCAACTTGACCCAAAATGGCCACTGAGTGACCACTGAGTGACCACCACCCCAAAAGTGCCCCAAAATTCCCAAAAATGCCCCAAAATGGCCACAAGTGACCACCACTGACCAGCGAGTGACCACGAGTGACCACTGAGTGACCACTGAGTGACCACGGAGTGACCATGAGTGACCACGAGTGACCACAACCCCAAAAATTCCCAAAAATCCCCCAAAAATCCCCCAAAAATCCCCAATTTGCCCCAAAATGGCCACTGAGTGACCACGAGTGACCACCACTGACCACGAGTGACCACGAGTGACCACGAGTGACCGCTGGCCGCTCCCACCTTGCTGTTGAGCAGCTCCAGGTCCAGCTCGGCCTTCTTGGCCCACTTCTGCCAGAAGTTGGGGTCGTCCAGCGCGATGTCCGAGCGGTTCTCCGACGCCACGAAGCTGGCCTGGCGTGGAGGTCACCACCGGTGGTCACCAGGAGATGCTCCAGGACCACCAGAAACCACCTGGTCCCACCTGGACCTTCTCTAGAACCTCCAAAAACCACCAGGAGCTTCTCCAGGACCACCAGAAACCACCTGGACACACCTGGACCTTCTCTAGAACCTCCAAAAACCACCTGGACCCACCTGGAACTTCTCCAGGACCACCAAAAACCACCTGGACCTTCTCTAGAACCTCCAAAAACCACCTGGACCCACCTGGAACTTCTCAAGGACCACCAAAAACCACCTGGACCCACCTGGACCTTCTCCAAGACCACCAAAAACCACCTGGAGATGCTCCAGGACCACCAAAAACCACCTGGACCCACCTGGAACTTCTCCAGGACCACCAAAAACCACCTGGACCCACCTGGTACTTCTCTAGAACCTCCAAAAACCACCTGGACCCACCTGGAACTTCTCCAGGACCACCAAAAACCACCTGGACCCACCTGGAACTTCTCCAGGACCACCAAAAACCACCTGGACCTTCTCTAGAACCTCCAAAAACCACCTGGACCCACCTGGAACTTCTCAAGGACCACCAAAAACCACCTGGATATGGTCTGGGGCCACCACGAGCTTCTCCAGGGTCACCAAAACCACCAGGAGCTTCTCCAGGGCCATGAAACCTCATATGGACCCACCTGGAGATGCTCCAAGACCACCAAAAACCACCTGGAGATGCTCCAGGACCACCAAAACTACCTGGTCCCACCAGAACTTTCCCCAGGACCACCAAAAACCACCAGGACCTTCTCCAGCCCCACCAAATCTCACCTAGACCCACCTGGACCTACCTGGACCTTCTCCAGTCCCACCTAGTCCCATCTGGACCTTCTCTAGAACTTCCAAAAACCACCTGGTCCCACCAGGACCTTTGTCCAGGACCACCAAAAACCACCAGGTCCCACCTGGGCCCACCAGGACCTCCTCCACCCCACGTGGTCCCACCAGGACCTTCTCCAGCCCCACCAGGACCTCCTCCACCCCACGTGGTCCCAGCAGGACCTTTCTCCAGCCCACCCCACCCCACGGGGCGGACCTTGGCGAAGGTGGAGCCCTGGCCCTGGCTCTCGATGGTGATGGTGGTGGAGCGGCGCAGGAGGATCTGCTCGATGTCCTCCTCGCAGAACTTGGCGCCCTCGTCGTCCTCGTCCATGATGGCGGCGTAGGCGCCCTTGCGCAGGAGGTCCTCGATCTCCTTCTTGGAGAACTGCTGGATCTGGGGGACAACCCAGCGGGGACCTCAGGGAGGATGGGACAACCCACCGGGGACCTTGGGGCAGATGGGGGACCTTGGAGAACCTCAACTGGGGGGACCTTGGAGAACCTAAAGCTGGAGAACCTCAACTGGGAGAACCCTGAGGAACCTCAACTGGGAGAACTTTGAAAAACCTAAAGCTGGAGAACCTCAACTGGGAGAACTTTGGAGAATCTCAGTGTGGAGAACCTTGGAGAACCTCAACCTGGAGAACCTCAACTTGGACAACCTTGGAGAACCTCAACTGGTAGAACCTTGGAGAACCTCAGCGTGGAGAACCTTGGAGAGCCCCAACGTGAAGACACTCAAAGGAGAACCTTGGAGAACATCAGTGTGGAGAACCTCAACCTGGAGAACCTCAACTGGGAGAACTCTGGAGAACCTCAATGTGGAGAACCTCAACCTGGAGAATCTCAATGTGGAGAACCTTGGAGAACCTAAAGCTGGAGAACCTGAACTTGGAGAACCTTGGAAAACCTCAACATGGAGAACCTCAACCTGGAGAACTTCAACTGGGAGAACCTTGAAGAACCTCAATGTGGAGAACCTAAAACTGGAGACCCTCAACTGGGAGAACCTTGGAGAACCTCAACCTGGACAACCTTGGAGAACCTACACTGGGAAAACCTTGGAGAACTTAATTGTGGAGAACCTTGGAGAACCTCAGTGTGGAGACCCTCAACCTGGAGAACCTCAACTGGGAGAACCTTGGAGAACCTAAAGCTGGAGAATCTTGGAGAACCTCAACTGGGAGAACCTTGAGGAACCTGAACCTGGAGACCCTTGGAGACCCTTGGAGACCCCCGTCCCACCGCAGGGCAGGAGATGACGCACCCCGGCGATGGCGCCGTCGCGGCCGCTCATGGACTGCAGCACGGCCTTGTCCAGGCCCAGCTTCAGGCTGGCCTTGTCGAACATCTCGCGCTCGTAGGAGTTGCGCGTGATGAGGCGGTAGACCTTCACCGCCTTGCTCTGCCCGATGCGGTGGCACCGCGCCTGCGCCTGCCACGCCGGGACAACCGGTCACCGTGGGTCACCGAGCTCCAGGAGATCCCGTCCCACCACCACAAACCCCGGGAGATCCCATCCCACCACCCCAAACCCCAGGAGATCCCGTCCCACCACCACAAACTCATGGAGAACCTCATCCCACCACCCCAAACCCCAGCTAGACCCCACCCCACTAGTCCAAACCCTTGGTAGTTCCCATCCCACCTCCCCAAACCCCGGGGAACCTCATCCCACCACTGCAAACCTTTGGTAGATCCCATCCCACCACCCCAAACTCCACCCCATGACCCCAACCCCTTGGTAGACCCCATCCCACCATCCCAAACCCTTGGTAGATCCCACCCCACCACCCCAAACCCCTGGAGAACCTCATCCCATGACCCCAAACTCAACCTCACCACCCCAAACCCTTGGTAGACCCCATCCAACATCCAAAACCCTTGGTAGATCCCGTCCCACCACCCCAAACCCTTGGTAGATGCCATTCTAGCACCCCAAACTCCACCCCGCGTCCCCAAACCCCTTGGTAGACCCCACCCCACGTCCAAAACCCCACATAGACCCCATCCCACCATCCCAAACTCCTGGAGAACCTCATCCCATGACCCCAAACTCCACCCCACCACCCCAAAACCTTGGTAGATCCCACCCCACGTCCAAAACCCCACATAGATCCCATCCCACCACCCCAAACCCTTGGTAGATCCCATCCCACCACCCCAAACTCCTGGAGAACCTCATCCCATGACCCCAAACTCAACCTCACCACCCCAAACCCTTGGTAGATCCCATCCCACCACCCCAAACCCTTGGTAGATCCCACCCCACCACCCCAAACCCCTGGAGAACCTCATCCCACCACCCCAAACCCCACCCCACGTCCCAAAACCCTTGGTAGACCCCATCCCACGTCCCCGAACCCTTGGTAGACCCCACCGCACGTCTCCAGGCCGCACCTGGAGGTCGTTCTGGGGGTTCCAGTCGGAGTCGAAGATGATGCAGGTGTCGGCGGCCGTCAGGTTGATGCCCAGCCCGCCGGCGCGCGTGCACAGCAGGAACACGAAGCGGTCCGAGTCGGGCCGGCTGAAGCGGTCGATGGCCGCCTGCCGCAGGTTCCCGCGCACGCGCCCGTCGATGCGCTCGTACGGGTACCTGGAGAAGACCCCGAGGTCACCGAGGTCGCCCCGACCGCCGACGTCTCCGTAACGATGTCGGGACGCGGCGCCGTGCGCCGGGAACGCTTTGAGGATCTCCGGGAGGTTCTCGGAGAAGGTTGAGGGACCACAGATGGTCCACGTGGAGGTTCTGCTGAGGACCAGGAGGTCCTCACGGAAACGGGGAGGGCCCCACGGGGGGTGGAGGTCCTCAAAATGAGGGAGAACTTCAGGAGTTCTCCGTGGAGCTTCAGAACATCTCAAGTGGCCCTCAAAGCTCCTCCGTGGAGCTCCAGAACCTCCAAAGATCCCCAAAATCCCAGTTTTTCCCCAAAAACTCCATTTTTTCACCCAAAATCCCCATTTTTCCAGTTTTTTTCCCAAAACCGCCATTTCTTGCACCGTTTCTGGATGAGGAACTTCTCCAGAACATCGAACCTTCCTCCTCCCCGGTTTTCCCTTAATTCCTCCACCAAAACCCCACTTTTTCCCTCAAAAACCCACTTTTTTCACCCAAAATCCTATTTCTTCCCCAATTTTTCCCATTCTCCCCGTTTTGTCCCAAAATCCTCATTTTTCCCACTATTTCTGGATGAGGAACTTCTCCAGAACATCGAACGTTCCTCCTCCCCTTTTCTCCCTTCTTTTTTTGCCCAAAATCCCATTTTTTCCTCATTTTTCCCCCTATTTTTCTCATTTTTTCCATTTTCCCCCATTTTTTCCCAAAATCCTCATTTTTCCCACTATTTCTGGATGAGGAACTTCTCCAGAACATCGAACCTTCCTCCTCCCCATTTTCCCTTCTTTCCTCCCCCAAAATCCCATTTTTTCCCGTTTTTCCCCCAATTTTTCTCCAATTCTTCTAATTTTTCCCTATCTTTCCCCATTTCTCCCCATTTTTTCCCAAAATCCCTGTTTCTCACACCATTTTTGGATGAGGAACTTCTCCAGAACATCGAACGTTCCTCCTCCCCGTTTCTCCCTTCTTTCCTCCCCAAAATCCCATTTTCTCCCCGTTTTCTCCCCGTTTTTTCCCCAATTTTTCTAATTTTTCCCGTTTTTTCCCAAAATCCCCGTTTCTCGCACCGTTTCTGGATGAGGTAGTCCTCCAGGATGTCCAGGCAGCGCACCATCTGCGAGAAGACCAGCACCTTGTGGCCGCCGGCGCGCAGCCGGGGCAGCAGCTTGTCCAGCAGCACCAGCTTGCCGGCCGAGCGCACCAGCGCCTGCAGCGCCAGCTCCGGCGGCGCCGGCGCGCCCGGCGAGGCCCGCAGCTCGGCCACGATCTGCTCCTCGGCGCCTGGGGGGACAAGGGGACCATCGGTGACCAGCCTGGACCAGCCCTGACCAGCCCCGACCACAAGGAACCATCAGTGACCATCAATGGTTCCATCAAACCATCTTGGAGAACCTCAACTGACCAGCCCTGACCAGCACTGACCACAAGGAACCATCAGTGACCATCAATGGTTCCATCAAACCATCTTGGAGAACCTCAAGTGACCATGAGTGACCATCACTGACCATCAATGACCACCAGTGACCAGCCCGGACCAGCCCTGACCAGCCCTGACCACAAGGAACCATCATTAACCATCAATGGTTCCATCAAACCATCTTGGAGAACCTCAAGTGACCATGAGTGACCATCACTGACCATCAATGACCACCAGTGACCAGCCCTGACCAGCCCTGACCAGCCCTGACCAGCACTGACCACCACTGACCACAAGGAACCATCATTAACCATCAATGGTTCCATCAAAACATCTTGGAGAACATCAACAATCATCAATGGTTCCATCAAACCACCTCTCAGAACCTCAATTGACCATGAGTGACCATCACTGACCATCAATGACCACCAGTGACCAGCCCTGACCACAAGGAACCATCAGTGACCATCAATGGTTCCATCAAACCATCTGGAGAACCTCGTATCAATATGAACTCAGGTGTGTCTGTATCTGCTCCCAGGTGTGCCCAGGTGTGTCTGTGTGACCTCAGGTGAGTTCCCAGGTGTGCCCAGGTGTGTCTGTGTGACCTCAGGTGAGTTCCCAGGTGTGTCTCTATGAACTCAGGTGTGCCCAGGTGTGCCCAGGTGAGTTCCCAGGTGTGCCCAGGTGTGTCTGGATGTGTCTCAGGTGTATCTCTATGAACTCAGGTGTGCCCAGGTGTGCCCAGGTGTGCCCAGGTGAGTTCCCAGGTGTGCCCAGGTGTGTCTGGATGTGTCTCAGGTGTATCTCTATGAACTCAGGTGTGCCCAGGTGTGCCCAGGTGTGCCCAGGTGAGTTCCCAGGTGTGCCCAGGTGTGTCTGGATGTGTCTCAGGTGTATCTCTATGAACTCAGGTGTGCCCAGGTGAGTTCCCAGGTGTGCCCAGGTGAGTTCCCAGGTGTGCCCAGGTGTGTCTGTGAGTGCCCAGGTGTGTCTCTATGAACTCAGGTGTGCCCAGGTGCGCCCAGGTGTGCCCAGGTGCGCCCAGGTGCGCTCACCGTTGATGAGGTAGGGGTGGTTGCAGCACTTGCGCAGCTCCATCATGGTGTTGAGCAGGTTGGGCACGTTGCCGTGCCCGGCGCCGCGCGCCAGGTGTGCCCAGGTGTGTCTGTGAGTGCCCAGGTGTGTCTGTGTGACCTCAGGTGAGTTCCTGGGTGTGCCCAGGTGTGCCTGGATGATCTCAGGTGTGTCTGTATCTGTTCCTGGGTGTGCCCAGGTGTGCCCAGGTGTGCCCAGGTGAGTTCCCAGGTGTGCCCAGGTGTGTCTGTGTGATCTCAGGTGTGTCTGGATGATCTCAGGTGTATCTCTATGAACTCAGGTGAGTTCCCAGGTGTGCCCAGGTGTGTCTGGATGTGTCTCAGGTGTATCTCTATGAACTCAGGTGTGCCCAGGTGAGTTCCCAGGTGTGCCCAGGTGTGCCCAGGTGCGCCCAGGTGCGCTCACCGTTGATGAGGTAGGGGTGGTTGCAGCACTTGCGCAGCTCCATCATGGTGTTGAGCAGGTTGGGCACGTTGCCGTGCCCGGCGCCGCGCGCCAGGTAGGCGAAGTTGCGCTCCAAGATGGCGCGGTAGAGGCGCTTCTGCGCGTTGGTCAGCTCCACCTCGATGATGGTCTCCTGCTTGGGCGCCAGGTTCTTCTCCACGTCCTCCTTCAGGCGCCGCAGCATCATGGGCTTCAGCAGCGCCTGCAGCTTCTGCACCTGGGGGGGACAGCACACCTGGCACACCTGGGCACGGCTGGCACACCTGGCGCAGTGCCCAGGTGTGGCTATCAGAAGTTATGGGCGCACCTGTGCTACCTGGGCATGGCTAGGAGGGGTTATGGGCACACCTGGCACACCTGGCACACCTGGCGCAGGTTTGGGGAGTGCCCAGGTGTGGCTAGGAGGGGTTATGGGCACACCTGGGCACGGCTGGGAACACCTGGCACACCTGGGTGAGGTTTGGGGAGGGACCAGGTGTGGCTAGGAGGGGTTATGGGCACACCTGGCACACCTGGGTGAGGTTTGGGGAGGGACCAGGTGTGGCTATCAGAAGTTATGGGCACACCTGTGCTACCTGGGTGTGGCTAGGAGGGGTTGTGGGCACACCTGGCACACCTGGGCACAGCAGGGACAGGTCCAGGAATGGTTCAGGTGTGGCTAGGAGGGGTTATGGGCACACCTGGCTGAGGTGACTGCCCCAGGTACTGCCCCTACGTGTCCCCAGGTACCCCCAGGTGTGCCCAGGTACCCCCAGGTGTGCCCAGGTGCCCCCAGCTGCCCCCAGGTGTGCCCAGATATCCCCAGGTGTGCCCAGGTGCCCTCTGGGTACCCCCAGATACCACCCCAGGTGTGCCCAGGTGTGCCTAGCTGCCCCCCAGGTGTGCCCAGGTGCAGCCAGGTGTGCCCAGGCTCCCCCAGGTACCCGTCCAGGTGCCCCCAGGTGTACCCAGATGCCCCCCAGGCCCCCTCAGGTGCCCCCAGATATCCCCAGGTGTGCCCAGACCCCCTCAGGTGCCCCCAGGTGCCCTCAGGTACCCCCCCAGGCCTACCCAGGTGCCCCCAGGTACCCCCAGGTGCCCCCAGGAGCCCCCAGGTGCCCCCAGGTACCCCCAGGTGCGCCCAGGTACCCCCAGGTGCCCCCAGGTGCCCCCAGGTGCCCCCAGGTGCCCCCAGGTACCCCCAGGTGCGCCCAGGTACCCCCAGGTGCCCCCAGGTACCCCCATGTGCCCCCAGGTGCCCCCAGGTACCCCCAGGTGCCCCCAGATACCCCCAGGTGTGCCCAGGTACCCCCAGGTATCCCCAGGTGCCCTCAGGTGCCCCCCAGGTACCCCCAGATACCCCCAGGTGCCCCCAGATACCCCCAGGTGTGCCCAGATACCCCCAGGTACCCCCAGGTACCCCCAGGTGCCCTCAGGTGCCCCCCAGGTATCCCCAGGTACCCCCAGGTGCGCCCAGGTGCCCCCAGGTGAGTTCCCATGTGCCCCCAGGCCTACCCAGGTACCCCCAGGTGCCCTCAGGTATCCTCAGGTACCCCCAGGTGCTCCCATGTGCCCCCAGGTGAGTTCCCACGTGCCCCCAGGTGCCCCCAGGTACACCCAGGTGCCCCCAGGTGCGCCCAGGTGAGTTCCCAGGTATCCCCAGGTGCCCCCAGGTGTGCCCAGGTGCCCCCAGGTGCCCCCAGGTGCTGCTCACCTGCTCCTCGGTCTTGAGGTCGCCGAAGTCCTTGAGGAACTCGGCCTCGGACGGGAACTGGGCCGGCTCCAGGAAGTGCAGGAGGCTGAAGAGCTCCTCCACCGTGTTCTGGAGAGGAGTTCCTGTCAGGAGAACCTTGTGCTCCTGCAGGTGAGACAGGTGAGACACACCTGAGACACACCTGAGACAGGTGAGACACACCTGACACAGGGAACACGCCTAAACACGCCTAAACACGGCTGCGACACGGCTCAGAGCTCCTCCACCGTGTTCTGGAGGTGACACAGGTGAGGGACACGTGGGACAGGTGAGAGTCAGGTGACACACCTGGGACAGGTGAGGCACAGGTGACACACCTGGCACACAGGTGACACACAGGTGACACACCTGGCACACAAGTGACACACAGGTGACACACCTGGCACACGCAGCCCCGCTGGCACCTGTCCCACATCACCTGGAGCATCCCCGGCATTGGCCCAGGTGTGCCCAGGTGTGTTCTAACCCTCTCAGGTGTGCCCAGGTGTGTTCTAAGCCCCTCAGGTGTGCCCAGGTGTGTTCTAACCCTCTCAGGTGCGTGCCCAGGTGTGTTCTAACCCTGTCAGGTGTATCTCAGGTGTGCCCAGGTGTGCTCTAACCCCCTCAGGTGTGTTCTAACCCTCTCAGGTGTGCCCAGGTGTGTTCTAACCCTCTCAGGTGTGCCCAGGTGTGTTCTAAGCCCCTCAGGTGTGTGTGTAACCCCCTCAGGTGTGTCTGTAACCTTCTCAGGTGAGTGCCCAGGTGTGCCCAGGTGTGCCCAGGTGTGCCCAGGTGTCGCTCACCAGCTCCATGTGCTTGAGGCTGTCGAGCAGCTTGCAGTGGCGGTTCTTGAGGCGGTGCCTGACCCCAAACCCCCCATAAACCCCCAGGTACGGTGTTCCTGTGTTACCCAGGTGTGCCCAGGTGTGCCCAGGTGTGCCCAGGTGTGCCCAGGTGTGCCTCACCAGGTCCATGTGCTTGAGGCTGTCGAGCAGCTTGCAGTGGCGGTTCTTGAGGCGGTGCCCGACCCCAAACCCCCCAGGTACGGTACCCAGGTGTGTTCCTGTGTTACCCAGGTGTGCCCAGGTGTGCCCAGGTGTGCCCAGGTGTGCCCAGGTGCCGCTCACCAGCTCCATGTGCTTGAGGCTGTCGAGCAGCTTGCAGTGGCGGTTCTTGAGGCGGTGCCCGACCCCAAACCCCCCAGGTACGGTACCCAGGTGTGTTCCTGTGTTACTCAGGTGAGTGCCCAGGTGTGCCCAGGTGTGCCTCACCAGCTCCATGTGCTTGAGGCTGTCGAGCAGCTTGCAGTGGCGGTTCTTGAGGCGGTGCCCGACCCCAAACCCCCAGGTACGGTACCCAGGTGTGTTCCTGTGTTACCCAGGTGTGTTCTAACCCCCTCAGGTGAGTGCCCAGGTGTGCCCAGGTGTGCCCAGGTGTGCCCAGGTGTGCCTCACCAGCTCCATGTGCTTGAGGCTGTCGAGCAGCTTGCAGTGGCGGTTCTTGAGGTGGTGCCTGACCCCAAACCCCCTCAGGTGTGTCTGTAACCCCCTCAGGTGTGTTCTAACTCTCTCAGGTGAGTGCCCAGGTGTGCCCAGGTGTGCCCAGGTGCCGCTCACCAGCTCCATGTGCTTGAGGCTGTCGAGCAGCTTGCAGTGGCGGTTCTTGAGGCGGTGCCTGACCCCAAACCCCCTCAGGTGTGTCTGTAACCCCCTCAGGTGTGTCTGTAACCCCCTCAGGTGTGTCTGTAACCCCCTCAGGTGAGTGCCCAGGTGTGCCCAGGTGTCGCTCACCAGCTCCATGTGCTTGAGGCTGTCGAGCAGCTTGCAGTGGCGGTTCTTGAGGCGGTGCCCGACCCCAAACCCCCCATAAACCCCCAGGTACGGTACCCAGGTGTGTGTGTAACCCCCTCAGGTGAGTGCCCAGGTGTGCCCAGGTGTGCCCAGGTGTGCCCCTCACCAGCTCCATGTGCTTGAGGCTGTCGAGCAGCTTGCAGTGGCGGTTCTTGAGGCGGTGCCCGACCCCAAACCCCCCAGGTACAGTACCCAGGTGTGTTCCTGTGTTACCCAGGTGTGCCCAGGTGAGTGCCCAGGTGTGCCCAGGTGCCCCTCACCAGCTCCATGTGCTTGAGGCTGTCGAGCAGCTTGCAGTGGCGGTTCTTGAGGCGGTGCCCGGTCCCAAACCCCCCATAAACCCCCAGGTACGGTGTTCCTGTGTTACCCAGGTGTGCCCAGGTGTGCCCAGGTGCCGCTCACCAGCTCCATGTGCTTGAGGCTGTCGAGCAGCTTGCAGTGGCGGTTCTTGAGGCGGTGCGCCTCGTCGATGACGGCGCAGCGCCACGGCACCTCGCGCAGCTCCGGGCACTCGCTCAGGATCATCTCGAACGTCGTGATCAGCGCGTCGAACTTGTACGCGCCCGGGATCAGCCGGCCCTGCGCACAGGTGGGACAGGTGAGGCAGGGGAGCGCACCTGGGCGTCCTCAGAATGCCTTTTGTAATGCTGGGTCACCTGCCAGGCTGCTATGGTGCATTAAAATGGGAATACAGGTGTGCACAGGTGTGTACAGGTGAGTCACTGACCCCATACAGGTGTGTGCAGGTGTGTCACTGAGCCCATACAGGTGTGTACAGGTGTGTACAGGTGAGTCACTGACCCCATACAGGTGTGTGCAGGTGTGTACAGGTGAGTCACTGACCCCATACAGGTGTGTGCAGGTGTGTCACTGAGCCCATACAGGTGTGCTACAGGTGAGACTGGTGAGGCAGGTGAGCTCACCTGGGCGTCCTCAGGATCCTTTTTGTAATGCTGGGTCACCTGCTGGGCTGTTCTGATACATTAAAACATGTGCAGGTGTGTCATTGAGCCCATACAGGTGTGTTACTGGTGAGACAGGTGGGACAGGTGAGGCAGGTGAGCGCACCTGGGCGTCCTCAGAATCCTTTTTGTAATGGTGGGTCACCTGCCGGGCTGTTCTGATACATTAGAATGTGCACAGGTGTGTCACTGAGCCCATACAGGTGAGACAGGTGAGACAGGGGAGCGCAGCTGGGCGTCCTCAGAATGCCTTTTGTAATGCTGGGTCACCTGCCGGGCTGTTCTGATACATTACAGTCCATACAGGTGTGTTACAGGTGTGTCACTGACCCCATACAGGCGCGCACAGGTGGGACAGGTGAGGCAGGTGAGCATACCTGGGCGTCCTCAGGATCCTTTTTGTAATGCTGGGTCACCTGTCAGGCTGTTGTGATACATTATAATGTGCACAGGTGTGTCACTGACCCATACAGGTGTGCACAGGTGTGTCAATAACCCCATACAGGTGTATCATATGTACAATACAGGTGTGTTACGGCACACAGGTGTGCCCAGGTGCGCTCACCTTGCCGTCCTTGCAGTACATCTCGTACTGCTGGATCATCTGCCGGCTGGCCAGGCTGCTCAGGTGTGTCAGTGCCCCCATACAGGTGTGCCATACACACAATACAGGTGTATCACAGACCCCATACAGGTGTGTTACAGCACACAGGTGTGCCCAGGTGCGCTCACCTTGCCGTCCTTGCAGTACATCTCGTACTGCTGGATCACCTGCCGGCTGGCCAGGCTGCTCAGGTGTGTCAGTGCCCCCATACAGGTGTATCAGTATCCCCATACAGGTGTGTTATACACACAATACAGGTGTGTTACGGCACACAGGTGTGCCCAGGTGCGCTCACCTTGCCGTCCTTGCAGTACATCTCGTACTGCTGGATCATCTGCCGGCTGGCCAGGCTGCCGTGGTACACGATGGTGTTCAGGTGCGTCCAGGCGCCGAACTCGCGCTCCCAGTTGGCGATGGTGGAGAGCGGCGCGATCACCAGGTAAGGCCCGCGCACACCTGCGCCGTGCACCTCCTGCAGGAAGGCGATCGACTGGATCGTCTTGCCCAGCCCCATCTCGTCGGCCAGGATGCAGTTCTGCCTGCGCGACAGCGAGACGCCGCTCAGACGGACAGGTGAGCGCACCTGGGGCACACCTGGGGCAGGTGAGGGCAGCTGGGACAGGTGAGGGGCACCTGGGATAGGTAATGGGCATTTGGGATACACCTGGGGCAGGTGAGCGCACCTGGGGCACACCTGGGGCAGGTGGGGGGACCTGGGGGGCACCTGGGGCAGGTGGGGGGGCTTGGGACAGGTAATGGGCATTTCGGATACACCTGGGACAGGTGAGGGGCACCTGGGACACACCTGGGGCAGGTGGGGGGGCTTGGGATACACCTGGGACAGGTGAGGGGCAACTGGGGCAGGTGGGGGACACCTGGGATAGGTAATGGCCATTTGGGACACACCTGGGACAGGTGAGCGCACCTGGGGCACACCTGGGGCAGGTGGGGGGACCTGGGATACACCTGGGACAGGTGAGGGGCAACTGGGGCAGGTGGGCGCACCTGGGGGGCACCTGGGATGGGTAATGGGCACCTGGAATACACCTGGGACAGGTGAGGGCAGCTGGGACAGGTGGGGGACACCTGGGATAGGTAATGGCCATTTGGGACACACCTGGGGCAGGTGAGGGCACCTGGGGCACACCTGGGGCAGGTGGGGGGACCTGGGGGGCACCTGGGACAGGTGAGCGCACCTGGGGCAGGTGAGGGCACCTGGGATACACCTAGGATACACCTGGGACAGGTGAGGGACACCTGGGATAGGTAATGGGCACCTGGGATACACCTGGGACAGGTGAGGGCACCTGGGACAGGTGAGGACAGCTGGGACAGGTGAGGGGCACCTGGGGGGCACCTGGGACAGGTGAGGGACACCTGGGATAGATAATGGGCACCTGGGATACACCTGGGACAGGTGAGGGACACCTGGGATAGATAATGGGCACCTGGGATACACCTGGGACAGGTGAGGGGCAGCTGGGACACACCTGGGACAGGTGAGGGGACCTGGGGGGCACCTGGGACAGGTAATGGGCACCTGGGATACAGCTGGGACAGGTGAGGGCACCTGGGACAGGTGAGGGCACCTGGGACAGGTGACGGCACCTGGGGGGCACCTGGGGCAGGTGAGGGGACCTGGGGTACACCTGGGGCAGGTGAGGGCACGTGGGACAGGTGGGGGCAGGTGAGGGGCAGCTGGGATACACCTGAGACACACCTGGGACAGGTAACATACACCCGAGATACACCTGGGACAGGTGAGGGCACCTGGGACAGGTTGAGGGCACCTGGGACACACCTGGGATTCACCTGGGACAGGTGAGGGATACCTGGGACAGGTGAGGGGCACCTAGATACACCTGGGACAGGTGAGGAACACCTGGGATAGATAATGGGCACCTGGGACAGGTGAGGGGCAGCTGGGATACACCTGAGACACACCTGGGACAGGTAACATACACCTGAGATACACCTGGGACAGGTGAGGTACACCTGAGATAATTAATGCACACCTGAGACAGCTAATGACCACCTGGGACAGGTGAGGTGCACCTGAGACTTCCCATTTCCCTTTCCCCAGGTGTGCTCACCTGTCCCAGGTGTTTTTCCCATTCTCCAGCTGTTTTTCCCCATTCCCCAGGTGTGCTCACCTGTGCCAGGTGTGCTCACCTGTGCCCAGGTGTGCTCACCTGTTGTACCAGTTGAAGAGCAGCCAGTTAACCCCTTCCAGCCCCACAGGTGTGCTCACCTGTCCCAGGTGTTTTTTCCCATTCTCCAGCTGTTTTTCCCCATTCTCCCGGTGTTTTTTGGTATCCCAGGTGTGCTCACCTGTGCCAGGTGTGCTCACCTGTTGTACCAGTTGAAGAGCAGCCAGTTAACCCCTTCCAGCTGGTACTCCCGCCCAGGTGTGCTCACCTGTCCCAGGTGTTTTTCCCATTTCCCAGCTGTTTTTTCCCATTCCCCAGGTTTGCTCACCTGTCCCAGGTGTTTTTTCCCATTCCCCAGGTGTGCTCACCTGTCCCAGGTGTTTTTCCCTTTCCCAGCTGTTTTTCCCCATTCTCCAGCTGTTTTTCCCATTCCCCAGGTGTGCTCACCTGTGCCAGGTGTGCTCACCTGTTGTACCAGTTGAAGAGCAGCCAGTTAACCCCTTCCAGCCCCACAGGTGTGCTCACCTGTGCCAGGTGTTTTTTCCCATTCTCCAGCTGTTTTTCCCCATTCCCCAGGTGTTTTTCCCTTTCCCCAGGTGTGCTCACCTGTGCCCAGGTGTGCTCACCTGTTGTACCAGTTGAAGAGCAGCCAGTTAACCCCTTCCAGCCCCACAGGTGTGCTCACCTGTCCCAGGTGTTTTTCCCATTCTCCAGCTGTTTTTCCCCATTCCCCAGGTGTTTTTTGGCTGCCCAGGTGTGCTCACCTGTGCCAGGTGTTCTCACCTGTTGTACCAGTTGAAGAGCAGCCAGTTAACCCCTTCCAGCCCCACAGGTGTGCTCACCTGTCCCAGGTGTTTTTTCCCATTCCCAGCTGGTTTTCCCCATTCCCCAGGTGTTTTTTGGTATCCCAGGTGTGCTCACCTGTGCCAGGTGTGCTCACCTGTTGTACCAGTTGAAGAGCAGCCAGTTAACCCCTTCCAGCTGGTACTCCCGCAGCCGGTTGTGGTTCTTGTACTCCCGCGACGCCTCCAGCTTCTGCCAGGTGCTGGCCTGGGGGCGGGGCTGCGCAGGTGAGGGGCTCAGGTGAGCTTAACGAGGCTCAGGTGAGCTTAGAGAGGCTCAGGTGAGCTTAACGAGGCTCAGGTGAGCTTAGAGAGGCTCAGGTGAGCTTAACGAGGCTCAGGTGAGCTTAGCCAGGCTCAGGTGAGCTCAGCCAGGCTCAGGTGAGCTCAGCCAGGCTCAGGTGAGCTCAGCCAGGCTCAGGTGAGCTTAGCCAGGCTCAGGTGAGCTTAACGAGGTTTCAGGTGAGATTAAGAAAGTGCAGATGAGATTAATGAGATACAGGTGAGATACAGGTGAGGTTAATGAGAGACAGGTCTAATACAGGTGAATTACAGGTGAGATACAGGTGAGGTTAATGAGATACAGGTGAGGTTAATGAGATACAGGTGAGGTTAATGAGATACAGGTGAGACACAGGTGAGTTACAGGTAAGACAGGTGAGATACAGGTGAGATACAGGTGGGACAGGTAAGGTGAATTACAGGTGAGAATTACAGGTGAATTACAGGTGAGACACAGGTGAGTTACAGGTAAGACAGGTGAGATACAGGTGAGACAGGTGAGGTGAATTACAGGTGAGAATTACAGGTGAGACACAGGTGAGACAGGTGCCACATTCACCTGTATGGGCGTGCCTCACCCACCCAGGTGAGCTCACCTGTCCAGGTGTGCCACATTCACCTGTATGGGCATGTATTTCACCTGTATTTCACCTGTATTTCCCACCTGTACGGGCGTGCCTCACCTGCCCAGGTGTGCCTCACCCACCCAGGTGAGCTCACCTGTCCAGGTGTGCCACATTCACCTGTATGGGCGTGTATTTCACCTGTATTTCACCTGTATTTCCCACCTGTACGGGCGTGTCTCACCTGTATGGACGTGCCTCACCTGTATGGACGTGCCTCACCTGTATTTCTCACCTGGCCAGGTGAGCTCACCTGTCCAGGTGTGACACATTCACCTGTATGGGCGTGTCTCTCCCCTGTATTTCACCTGTATTTCACCTGTATTTCACCTGTATGGACGTGCCTCACCTGTACGGACGTGCCTCACCTGTATTTCTCACCTGGCCAGGTGAGCTCACCTGTCTCTTGAGCTCGGGGTGCCGGGCCTGGATGCGTTTGAACTCGGCGATCTTGGCCTCGTCCACGTCCTCCTGCAGCTCCCAGGTGCTGTCCTCGTAGGGCAGCGAGCACCACTTGACCAGGTAATACACCACGGGCTGCGCACACCTGCCCAGGTGAGGGACTCACCTGGCCAGGTGAGGGACCCACCTGGGCACCCGTCTGACCTTACCTGGGCACCCATCACACCCCACCTGGGCAGGTGAGGGACCCACCTGGGCAGGTGAGGGACCCACCTGGGCACCCGTCTGACCTCACCTGGGCACCCATCACACCTGGGCACCCGTCTGACCTCACCTGGGCAGGTAACTGACCCCAAAATCCCCTAAGATCCCCAATTTTGGGCTTTACTCCCCCAAAATCCCCAATTTTGGACTTTTCTCCCCAAAAATCCCCAAATTTTGGACTTTTCTCCCCAAAAATCCCCAATTTTGGACTTTTCTCCCCTAAAATCCCAAATTTTGGACTTTTCTCCCCAAAAATCCCCAATTTTGGACTTTTCTCCCCAAAAATCCCCAATTTTGGGCTTTTCTCCCCAAAAATTCCCAATTTTGAACTTTTCTCCCCAAAAATCCCCAATTTTGGACTTTTCTCCCCAAAAATCCCCAAATTTTGGACTTTTCTCCCCAGAAATCCCCAATTTTGGACTTTTCTCCCCAAAATCCCCAATTTTGGGCTTTTCTCCCCAGAAATCCCCAATTTTGGACTTTTCTCCCCAAAATCCCCAATTTTGGGCTTTTCTCCCCAGAAATCCCCAATTTTGGGCTTTTCTCCCCCAAAATCCCCAATTTTGGGTTTCTACCACCCAAAAACACCCGAAAAAACCCAATTCTGGACTTTTCTCCCTGAAAATCCCCAATTTTAGATTTTTTTTCCCCAAAACCCATTAAAAAATCCCCGATTTTTGGGTTCTACCACTCAAAAACCACTAAAAATTCCCAATTTTGGGCTTTTCTCCCCAAAAAACCCCAATTTGGGGCTTTTCTCCCCAAAAACCCCCAATTTTGGGTTTCTACCACTCAAAACCCATTATAAAAATCCCCAATTTTGGGTTTTTCTCCCCGAAAATCCCCAATTCCACATTTTTCACCCCAAACCCCATTATAAAAACCCCCAATTTCACATTTTTCACCCCAAACCCATTATAAAAATCCCCAATTTTGGGTTTTTCTCCCCGAAAATCCCTCATTTCATATTTTTAACCCCCAAACCCATTATAAAAATCCCCAATTTTGGGTTTTTCTCCCCAAAAATCCCCAATTTCACATTTTTAACTCCAAAACCCATTATAAAAATCCCCAATTTCACATTTTTAACCACAAACCCCACTCTAAAAATCCCCGATTTTGGGTTTTTCACCCCAAACCCCATTACAAAAACCCCCAATTTCACATTTCTCCCCCCAAACCCACTCTAAAAATCGCCGATTTTGGGTTTTTTCCCCCATTTCCCGACCTCGCCGTTGTCCTTGTCCACGCTGTGCGACTCGTCCAGGATCCGATCCACCTCCACGTAGTCGGGGTTGAAGGGCTCCTCATCCTGCCCAAAATCCTCCTTTTTCACCCCAAAATCCTCCTCTTCCACCCCAAATCCTCCTTCCGCCCCCACTGCCCCGGATTCGCCCCCAAAATGCCCCAATTTCCCCCAAAATTCCCCAATTTCCCCCAAAATTCCCCATTTTCTCCCCAAAATGCCCCAATTTCCCCCAAAATTCCCCATTTTCTCCCAAAAATCCCAATTTTCTCCCAAAAATCCCAATTTTCTCCCCCAAAATTCCCAATTTTCTCCCCCAAAATTCCCCATTTTCTCCCCAAAATTCCCCAATTTCTCCCCAAAAATCCCAATTTTCTCCCCCAAAATTCCCCATTTTCTCCCCCAAAATTCCCCATTTTCTCCCCAAAATGCCCCAATTTCCCCCAAAATTCCCCATTTTCTCCCCAAAATTCCCCATTTTCTCCCCCAAAATTCCCCATTTTCTCCCCCAAAATTCCCCATTTTCTCCCCAAAATTCCCCATTTTCTCCCCCAAAATTCCCCATTTTCTCCCCCAAAATTCCCCATTTTCTCCCCAAAAATTCCTGTTTTCTCCCCAAAACTCCGGATTTTTTCCAACAAATCCCCAATTTTTCCAAAAAAATCCCCATTCGCCCCCAATAATTGTAATTCCCCAAAAAACCCCGATTTTTCCCAAAAAATCCCCATTTTCCCCCAAAAAAAACAATTTCCCCCAAACATCACCAATTTTTCTCCCAAAATTCGTAATTTTCTCCAAAAAAACCCCATTTTTCCCCCTAAAAATCCCCATTTTCCCCAAAAATCGCAAATTTTCCCCAAACCCCTGGATTTTCCCCCAAAATACACAATTTCCCCCCCAAAACCCCAAATTTCCTCCAAAAATCCACAATTTTTCACCCCAAACCCCCATATTTTCCCCAAAAAACCCAGATTTTCCCAACACCGCCAGATTTCCCCCCAAAACCCCAAATTTTTTCCCCAAATCCCCAATTTTCCCCAAAAACCCTGGATTTTTCCCCAAAAATCCCCATATTTCCCCCCCAAAAAATCACAATTTTTTCCCAAAAAATCGCAATTTTCTAGGGAAAAAAAAAAAACATTTTTCCTAAAAAAATCCTCGATTTTTCCCCCCAAAAAACCCATTTTTCCCCAAAAACCCCAGATTTTCCCACAACCCCTGTATTTTCCCCCAAAACCCCAGATTTTTTCCCCAAATCCCCAATTTTCCCCAAAAAAACCTGCATTTTCCCCCAAAAACCCCCCAAAAAATCACAATTTTTCCCCAAAAAAATCAGAGTTTTCTAGGAAAAAAAAAAACACTTTTCCTAAAAAAAATCCCTTATTTTTCCCTAAAAAATCGATTTTTCCCCCAAAAAAGCCATTTTCCCCCGAAAAACCCAGATTTTCCCAAAACCCCTGTATTTTCCCCCAAAACACCAGATTTTTTCCCCAAATCCCCAATTTTCCCCAAAAACCCTGGATTTTCCCCCAAAAAATCACCATTTTTCTCCAAAAAAACCCCACAATTTTCTACAAAAAAACCACATTTTTCCTTATAAAACCCCCTATTTTCCCTTTAAAAATCCTCATTTTTTCCCCCAAAAAACGCCATTTTTCCCCGATTTTCCCAAAACCGCCGGATTTTGCCCCAAAAGGTCGCGCACCTCGTGGAAGAAATGCCGCATTTGGTTCATTTTGGTCTTGAAGCGTTTCAGCTTCTGGTGGATCCTCTTGTCCTTCTCCAGCTGCGCGATCGTCGCCCACTCGCAGTGCAGGTACGAGCTGGGGGCAGGAAAAACCCAAAAAGGGCAAAATTCACCCCAAAATGTACAAAATTCAGAAAAATCCAGCCCGAAATATGAAAAAACGGGAAAAAAACGCCCAAAAATGAGCAAAAACCACCCAAAAATGAGCAGAAACCACCCAAAAATGAACCTAAAAATGAGACAAAAGGAGCAGGGCAGGTACGAGCTGGGAGCAGGAAAAACCCAAAATGGACAAAATTCACCCCAAAATGTACAAAAATGAGAAAAATCCAGCCCGAAATATGAAAAAATGAGAAAAAAACGCCCAAAAATGAGCAAAAACCACCCAAAAATGAACCCAAAAATGAGACAAAAGGAGCAGGGCAGGTACAAGCTGGGGGCAGGAAAAACCCAAAACGGCCAAAATTCACCCCAAAATATCCAAAATTCAGAAAAATCCAGCCCGAAATATGAAAAAATGAGAAAAAAACACCCAAAAATGAGCAAAAACCACCCTAAAATGAGCAAAAACCGCCCAAAAATGAACCTAAAAATGAGCCCAGAAGGAGCAGGGCATGAACGAGGTGGGAGCAGGAAAAACCCAAAATGGACAAAATTCACCCCAAAATGTGCAAAAATGAGAAAATCCAGCCCGAAATACCCAAAAACGGGAAAAAACCACCCAAAAATGAGCAAAAACCACCCAAAAATACCCAAAAACGAGAAAAAACCACCCAAAATACCCAAAAATTGGGCAAAAATCACCCCAAAATATCCAAAAATGACCCAAACTGACCCCGAGTGACCACGAGTGACCACGAGTGACCCCAAATGACCATTGAGTGACCATGAGTGACCATTGAGTGACCATAACTGACCATAACTGACCATAACTGACCATAACTGACCATAAATGACCTTGAGTGACCACCACCGACCCCGAGTGACCACCAGTGACCCTGAGTGACCACCACTGACCCCGAGTGACCATAAATGACCACAACTGACCATAAATGACCTTGAGTGACCACCACCAACCCCGAGTGACCACGAATGACCCCGAGTGACCACCACTGACCCCGAGTGACCATAAATGACCACAACTGACCATAAATGACCATAAATGACCCCAGGTGACCACCAGTGACCACCAGTGACCATAACTGACCATAAATGACCACAACTGACCATAAATGGCCTTGAGTGACCACCACCGACCCCGAGTGACCACCAGTGACCACAACTGACCACAACTGACCATAACTGACCATAAATGACCCCAAGTGACCACCACCAACCCCGAGTGACCACCAGTGACCACCAGTGACCCCAAGTGACCACCACTGACCCCAAGTGACCACCAGTGACCACCACTGACCCCGAGTGACCACGAATGACCCCAAGTGACCACCACCGACCCCGAGTGACCACCAGTGACCCCGAGTGACCACCAGTGACCGCCCACGAGCGCTCGGACACTCACTAGTTCTTGTACTTGACGAAGAACTCCTCGGACTCCACCACCTGACCCGAGGGCAGCTGAGGACCACCAGGAGGAGGAGGAGGTGAGGAAGGCCGGCCGGACGTCCGGCCGCTCCGGCCGCTCCGGCCACCCCGCCCCGGCCGCTCACCTCCTTCTTGACCACGCGCATGGACAGCACCTTGTCCACGATGGCCGCGTCCTCCTCGCTGGGGTTCTCCTGCAGGAGGAGGAGGAGGAGGAAGGTGGAGAAGATGATGAAGATGAAGGTGAAGGTGGTGGAGATGAGGAGGAGGAAGGTGGAGAAGATGAAGGTGCAGAAGATGATGAAGGTGAAGGTGGTGGAGATGAGGAGGATGAAGATGAAGGTGGAGAAGATGAAGGTGGAGAAGATGAAGGTGGAGAAGATGATGAAGGTGAAGGTGGTGGAGATGAGGAGGAGGAAGATGAAGGTGGAGAAGATGAAGGTGAAGGTGGTGGAGATGAGGAGGATGAAGATGAAGGTGGAGAAGATGAAGGTGAAGCTGGTGGAGATGAGGAGGAGGAAGATGAAGATGGAAAAGATGATGAAGGTGAAGGTGGTGGAAATGATGAAGGTGAAGGTGGAGAAGATGAAGGTGGAGAAGATGATGAAGGTGAAGGTGGTGGAGATGAGGAAGGTGAAGGTGGAGACGATGATGAAGGTGAAGGTGGTGGAGATGAGGAAGGTGAAGGTGGAGACGATGATGAAGGTGAAGGTGGTGGAGATGAGGAAGGTGAAGGTGGAGACGATGATGAAGGTGAAGGTGGTGGAGATGAGGAGGAGGAAGATGAAGGTGGAGAAGATGAAGGTGGAGAAGATGATGAAGGTGAAGGTGGTGGAGATGAGGAGGATGAAGATGAAGGTGGAGAAGATGATGAAGGTGAAGGTGGTGGAGATGAGGAGGAGGAAGATGAAGGTGGAGAAGATGATGAAGGTGAAGATGGTGGAGATGAGGAGGATGAAGATGAAGGTGGAGAAGATGAAGGTGAAGGTGGTGGAGGAGGAAGATGAAGGTGGAGAAGATGAAGGTGAAGGTGGTGGAGATGATGAAGGTGAAGGTGGTGGAGATGAGGAAGGTGAAGGTGGAGACGATGATGAAGGTGAAGGTGGTGGAGATGAGGAGGATGAAGATGAAGGTGGAGAAGATGAAGGTGAAGGTGGTGGAGATGATGAAGGTGAAGATGAAGGTGGAGAAGATGAAGATGAAGGTGGTGGAGATGAGGAGGATGAAGGTGGAGAAGATGCAGGTGCAGAAGATGATGAAGGTGAAGGTGGTGGAGATGAGGAGGAGGATGAAGGTGGAGAAGATGAAGGTGGAGAAGATGAAGGTGAAAGTGGTGGAGATGAGGAGGAAGATGAAGGTGGAGAAGATGAAGGTGAAGGTGGTGGAAATGAGGAGGACGAAGGTGGAGAAGATGATGAAAGTGGTGGAGAAGATGAGGAAGATGATGAAGATGAAGACCACCAAGAAGAACATGAAGAACAGGATGAAGATGAAGATGAAGATGAGGATGGGCACCCACCACGAAGAACTGCATGGAGGGCAGCACCTTGGGAACATGAAAACCATGAAGACCAGGAAGAACATGAAGATGATGAAGACCACCAAGAACATGAAGATGATGGAGATGAAGACCACCAAGAAGAACATGAAGAACAGGATGAAGATGAAGATGAAGATGAGGATGGGCACCCACCACAAAGAACTGCATGGAGGGCAGCGCCTCAGGAACACAAAGACCATGAAGAAGATGAAGAACATGAAGATGATGGAGATGAAGACCACCAAGAAGAACATGAAGATGAAGATGAAGATGAAGATGAAGATGAAGATGAAGATGAAGATGAAGATGAAGATGAAGATGAGGATGGGCACCCACCACGAAGAACTGCATGGAGGGCAGCGCCTCGGGAACACAAAGACCATGAAGGTGAAGAACACAAAGAACATGAAGATGATGGAGATGAAGACCACCAAGAAGAACATGAAGATGAAGATGAAGATGAAGATGAAGATGAAGATGAGGAAGATGAGGATGGGCACCCACCACGAAGAACTGCATGGAGGGCAGCGCCTCGGGAACATGAAAACCATGAAGATGAAGAACACAAAGAACACCATGAAGATGATGGAGATGAAGACCACCAAGAAGAACATGAAGATGAAGATGAAGATGAAGATGAGGATGGGCACCCACCACGAAGAACTGCATGGAGGGCAGCGCCTCGGGAACACAAAGACCATGAAGACCATGAAGAACATGAAGATGATGAAGACCACCAAGAACATGAAGATGATGGAGATGAAGACCACCAAGAAGAACACGAAGATGAAGATGAAGATGAGGATGGGCACCCACCACGAAGAACTGCATGGAGGGCAGCGCCTCGGCGCCGTCGGGCTCGGGCGGCGGCGGCGCTGGCGGCTGCTCGGGCCGCGCCGGCCCGGTGACGTCGAGCTCCTCGTCCTCCTCGTCGTCCGTGATCTTGATGTCCAGGTCCTCCGTGTACTTCTTGCGCTTCACCTGGCGGTTCGAGCGCCGCTTCTGCGGGGGGCGGGGCCCTCAGACCACGCCCGCCCGGGTGACCAATCCCGGGTGACCACGCCCACCCAGGTAGCCCCACCTGCCCTGGGGACTCCAGCCACCCCAGGTGACCACCTGGTGGACCATGCCCATCCGGGTGACCACGCCCACCCAGGTGACCACACCCACCCAGGTGACCACGCCCACCCTGATGACCAATCCCAGCTGACCACACCCAGGTGACCAATCCCAGGTGACCAACCCCAGATGACCAATCCCAGGTGACCAATCCCAGGTGACCACACCCACCAGGTAACCACACCTACCAAGGTGACCAATCCCAGATGACCACACCCACCAGGTGACCACACCCAGGTGACCATGCCCCCAGATGACCACGCCCCCATCTGACCACACCCCCAGGTGACCAAGCCCAGGTGACCAATCCCAGGTGACCAATCCCACCCAGATGACCATGCCCCCAGGTGACCACACCCCCCTGATGACCACACCCACCAGGTGACCAATCCCAGGTGACCAACCCCAGATGACCAATCCCAGGTGACCAATCCCAGGTGACCACACCCACCAGGTAACCACACCTACCAAGGTGACCAATCCCAGATGACCACACCCACCAGGTGACCACACCCAGGTGACCATGCCCCCAGATGACCACGCCCCCATCTGACCACACCCCCAGGTGACCAAGCCCAGGTGACCAATCCCAGGTGACCAATCCCAGGTGACCACACCCCCAGGTGACCACACCCAGGTGACCACACCCAATTGACCACACCCAGGTGACCACACCAGATGACCACACCCATCTGACCACACCCAGCTGACCACACCCCCAGATGACCAATTCCAGGTGACCACACCAGGTGACCACACCAGATGACCACGCCCCACTGACCACACCCCCAGATGACCAATTCCAGGTGACCACACCCAGCTGACCACACCCCCAGGTGACCACACCAGGTGACCACACCCAGGTGACCACACCAGGTGACCACAACCAGGTGACCACACCAGATGACCACGCCCCGCTGACCACACCCCCAGATGACCAATTCCAGATGACCACACCCAGCTGACCACACCCCCAGATGACCAATTCCAGGTGACCAAGCCCAGGTGACCACACCAGGTGACCACGCCCCTCTGGCCACGCCCCCGAGGTCACCTGCACGGTGGCGTCGTCGTCGCGGCGCGGGGACGGGGCCGGGAGCGCCTCCGAGTCGGAATTGTCCGAGGAGACGTTGCGCTTGCGCTTCTTCCCCACCACCGGCGTGATGGTGCTGCGGACAGAGTGACCAACTGACCAACTGACCAACTGACCACTGAGTGACCACTGAGTGACCACTGACCACAGAGTGACCACCGAGTGACCACTGAGTGACCAACTGACCACTGAGTGACCAACTCACCAACTGACCAGAGCGACTCACTGACCAACTGACCAAGTGACTTCGATGACCACCACTCCTTGATGACCACCAAGACCAAGATGACCACCAACTCTTGATGACCATCAAGATCACAACGAAACCCAAACTTGGATGACCACCACCCCTTGCTGACCACCAAGACCACGATGACCACCACCCGTCACTGACCACCAAGACCACGATGACCATCAACCCTTGATGACCACCAAGACCGAGATGACCACCAAGACCACAACGAAACCCAACCCTCGCTGACCACCAAGACCAAGATGACCACCAAGACCACGATGACCATCAACCCTCGCTGACCACCAAGACCACAATGACCACCAAGACCACGATGCCCACCAACACCGATGACCACCAAGACCACAATGACCACCAACCCTTGATGACCACCAAGACCACGATGACCACCAACCCCTGATGACCACAAAGACCACGCTGACCACCAAAACCACAACAAAACCCAACCCTTGATGGTCGACCACCAACCCTTGATGCCCATCAACCCTTGATGATCACCAAGACCACGCTGACCACCAAGACCACAATGAAACCCAACCTTGGATGACCACCAAGACCACGCTGACCATCAACCCTTGATGACCACCAAGACCACAATGAAACCCAACCATTGATCACCACCAAGCCTTGATGCCCATCAACCTTTGATGACCACCAAGACCGTGCTGACCACCAACCCCTGATGACCACCAAGACCACACTGACCACCAAGACCACAATGACCATCAACCCTTGCTGACCACCAAGACCACAATGAAACCCAACCCCTGATGACCACCAAGACCACACTGACCACCAAGACCACAATGAAACCCAACCTTGGATGACCACCAAGACCATGCTGACCATCAACCCTTGCTGACCACCAAGACCACAATGACCATCAACCCTTGATGACCACCAAGACCACGCTGACCACCAAGACCACAACGAAACCCAACCCTCGCTGACCACCAAGACCACGCTGACCACCACCACCACCACCACCGCGCCGCGCTCACCTGGCCTTGCCCCTGGCCTTGCTCTTGCCGCCGGCCTGGCCGCCCTTGCCGCGCCGCGGCCGCTCGTCCCGGCCGGCGCCGCGCTCGCCGGCTCTGCGGCGCCGCTTGCGGTCGCCCTCGTCCTCGGGCCGGACGCTGGGCAGCTCGTCCTCGTTGAGGACGCGCGGGATGTTCTGCTCGCCGCGGGCGCGCGCCCGGGCGATGGCCTCGGCCACGATGCGGTTGGCCTTCTCCTGCTTCTTCTGGTGCTCCAGGCGCCGGCTCTCGTCGGCGGCGCCGCGCGCCGCTCCGGCCGCTCCGGCCGCTCCGGCCGCCTCGGCGCCGCTCAGGACTTTGACCACCGAGAGGCCGGCGGTGGAGGCGCCGGTGGAGGAGGAGGCCTGGGGAGGGACGGGGGGTCAGTCAGGGGTGGTGGTCATCCAGGGGTGGTCATCAAGGGGTGGTCAGTGAGGGGTGGTGGTCATCCAGGGGTGGTGGTCATCCGGGGGTGGTCATCAAGGGGTGGTCATCAAGGGGTGGTCATCCGGGGGTGGTCATCAAGGGGTGGTCAGTGAGGGGTGGTGGTCATCAAGGGGTGGTCAGTGAGGGGTGGTCATCAAAGGGTGGTCATCAAGGGGTGGTCAGTGAAGGGTGGTGGTCATCTGGGGGTGGTCATCAAGGGGTGGTCAGTGAGGGATGGTCATCAATGAGTGGTCATCAAGGGGTAGTCAGTGAGGGGTGGTCAGTGAGGGGTGGTGGTCATCCAGGGGTGGTCAGTGAAGGGTGGTGGTCAGTGAGGGATGGTCAGTGAGGGGTGGTGGTCATTCAGGGGTGGTCAGTGAAGGGTGGTGGTCAGTGAGGGATGGTCAGTGAGGGGTGGTGGTCATCAAGGGGTGGTGGTCAGTGAGGGGTGGTCATCAAGGGGTGGTCAGTGAGGTCAAAACGGTGAGGGAGCACCCACAAGGACAACTGACCACCCCAAACCCAACTGACCACCCCAAAACTGACCACTCCAAACCCAACTGACCACTCCCAACCCAACTGACCAACCCAAAACTGACCACTCCAAACCAACTGACCACTCCCAACCCTCCCAAACCCAACTGACCACTCAAACCAACTGACCAACCCAAACCCAACTGACCACCCCAAACCCAACCGACCACTCCAAACCCTCCCAAACCCAACTGACCACCCCAAAACTGACCACCCCAAACCCAACTGACCACCCCAAACCCAACTGACCACCCCAAACCCGACCACCCCAAAACTGACCACCCAAACCCAACTGACCACCCCAAACCCAACTGACCACCCCAAACCCACCTGACCACCCCAAACCCACCTGACCACCCCAAAACTGACCACCCCAAACCCAAACCGACCACCCCAAACCTCACCTGGGGCTGCAGCACCACCTTGAGCGGCACGGTCAGGCGCTGCCCGGCGCCGCCCAACGCCGGCGGCACCGGCGCCACGCCCAGCGGCGCCGCGCCCGCCGCCTGCACCAGCTGGATCTTCTGCGGCGCGCCGGGCTGGCCGGGCTGGCCGGGCGGCTGCACCTGCAGCTGGATGGTCACCACCTTGGCCGGAGCGCCGGGCGCCGCCTTGGCCGGAGCGCCGGGCGCGGCGGCGGCGCCCTGCAGGAGGAGTTTGCCGGGCAGGGTGCCCAGCACCACGTGGCGCTGGCCCGGCGCCGCGCCCGGCGCCGGCGGCTGCTGCAGGACCAGGGTGATGCGCTTGGAGTCGGCCTGCGGGGCGGGAAGGGGTCGGGGGGAAGGGTCAGGGGTCAGGGGTCAGGGGTCAGGGTGGGACGGTAAAGGGCAAGGGGGTCACAACCCCAAAGGTGACCTGGACACAGCCAAAATTGAACTGGGCCACCCGAAAGTCAACTGGAGCACCCAAAAGTCAACTGGAGCACCCAAAAGTCAACTGGGCCACCCAAAAATCAACTGGACCCAGACAAAATTGAACTGGAGCACCCAAAAGTCAACTGGAGCACCCAAAAGTCAACTGGACCCAGACAAAATTGAACTGGAGCACCCAAAAGTCAACTGGAGCACCCAAAAGTCAACTGGACCACCCAAAAATCAACTGGACACAGCCAAATTGAACTGGAGCACCCAAAAGTCAACTGGAGCACCCAAAAGTCAACTGGGCCAGCCAAAAGTCAACTGGAGCACCCAAACGTCAACTGGACACAGCCAAGAGTCAACTGACCAGCCAAAAGTCAACTGGACCAGCCAAAAGTCAACTGAACCACCCGAAAGTCAACTGGACCACCCAAACCCCCCAAATCCCCCTCAAACCTCACCTGGCCACACCCAAACCCCCCCGACCACACCCAAACCCCCCCAAATCCCCCCAAATCAATCCCAAACCTCACCTGTCCCCCCCAACCCCCCCGAAACCTCACCTGGCCACACCCAAACCCACCCCAAACCCCACCTGGCCACACCCAAACCTCACCTGTCCGCCCCAAATCCTCCCCAAACCCCGGCCCACTCACCTGGCCACACCCAAACCTCACCTGTCCGCCCCAAATCCTCCCCAAACCCCGGCCCACTCACCTGGCCACACCCAAACCTCACCTGTCCGCCCAAATCCTCCCCAAACCCCCCCCAAACCCCACCTGGCCACACCCAACCCCACCTGTCCCCCCCCAAACCTCACCTGTCCCCCCAACCCCCCCCCAAACCCCGGCCCACTCACCTGGCCACACCCAAACCTCACCTGTCCCCCCCCAAACCTCACCTGTCCCCCCCAAACGCCCCCAAACCTCACCTGACCCCCCCAAACCCCACCTGTCCCCCCCAAACCCCCCCCCAACCCCGCCCGTCCCCCCCAAACGTCACCTGTCCCCCCCAAACCCCACCTGTCCCCCCCCAAACCCACCCAAACCTCACCTGGCCACACCCAAACCCCCCCAAACCTCACCTGTCCCCCCCAAACCCCGCCCGTCCCCCCCCACCCCCCAAACCCCCCCCCAAACCTCACCTGTCCCCCCCAAACCTCACCTGTCCCCCCCCCCAAACCCCCCCCAACCCCCCCAAATCCCACCCAAACCCCACCTGTCCCCACCCAAACCCCACCTGTCCCCCCCAAACCCCCCCAAACCCCACCCAAACCCCCCCCAAACCTCACCTGTCCCCCCCAAACCCCCCCCACCCCAACCCACCCAAACCTCACCTGTCCCCCCCCAAACCTCACCTGTCCCCCCCCAAACCCCCCCAAACCTCACCTGTCCCCCCCCAAACCCCCCCAAATCCCCCCCAAACCCCCCCAACCCCCGCCCCGCTCACCTGGGCGGGCCCAGGCCCAGCCCGGGTTTCAGGTGCGCCGCCGCCGCCGCGGGGCCGCCCGGCCCGGCCTTCAGGGGCTGCAGCAGCAGCTGCTTCACCTGCCGGGCCGCGGCCACGCCCCCCTTGGCCCCGCCCCCGGCCGAGGCCACGCCCCCCGCCGCCGAGGCCACGCCCCCGGCCCCGCCCCCAGCACCTTGGCCAATGAGATCTTGCCGCCGTTGGGCGGGGCGGGGCCGGGGGCGGGGCTTTGAGGATGAGGATTTTGGGGGTGGGGGAGGGGCTGGCGGGGGGCGGGGGAGGGGCGGAGACCCCCATGAAGGGTTTCCCTGACTCAGCACTTCCGGGTCGGGCTGGGGGAGGGGCGGCGCGGGCGGGGGAGGGGCGGCGGGGCGGGGGGCGGGGGAGGGGCGGGGGGAGGGGTGCAGCGCCCCCGAGAGGCCCAAGGCTTCGGGCCAGGGGGTCGCCGGGGGAGGGGCGGCCGCGGGGGTCACCAGGTCCTCGGGGAGGGGGTCGAGGCCGAAGAGGTTGGGGTCGTCGAAGAGGTCCATGATGGGGTCGGCCATGGCGGGCGGGGGGCGCGACCCCCGGGCTGGGCGGTCACGGAGAGGGAATTTGGGGGTGGACCCCCAAAGAGATGAAAGTTGGGGGGTTCGGGTCAAAAAAGAGGAAATTTGGGGAGTTCTGGGGTCAGAAATCTGAAATTTGGGAGATCTTGACCCAGAAAAGATGAAATTTGGGGGGTCTGGGTCAAAAAAGATGAAATTTGGGGGGTTCGGGTCAAAAAAGATGAAATTTGGGGGGTCGACCCCCAAAAAGATGAAATTTGGGGGTTTCAGGTCAAAAAAGATGAAATTTGGGGAGTTCTGGGGTCAGAAATCTGAAATTTGGGAGATCTTGACCCAGAAAAGATGAAATTTGGGGCGTCTTGGGGTCAAAAAATCTGAAATTTGGGGGTCTGGGTCAAAAAAGATGAAATTTGGGGGGGTTTGGGTCAAAAAAGATGAAATTTGGGGGGGTCGACCCCCAAAAAGATGAAATTTGGGGGTTCAGGTCAAAAAAGATGAAATTTGGGGAGTTCTGGGGTCAGAAATCTGAAATTTGGGAGATCTTGACCCAGAAAAGATGAAATTTGGGGGGTCTTGGGGTCAAAAAAGCTGAAATTTGGGGGGGTCGACCCCAAAAAGATGAAATTTGGGGGTTCGGGTCAAAGAAGCTGAAATTTGGGGGGTCTGAACACAAAAATCTGGAATTCAGGGGGTCTGGGGTCAAAAAGCTGAAATTTGGGGGGTCTCGGGTCAAAAAAGATGAAATTTGGGGGGGTCTTGGGTCAAAAAAGCTGAAATTTGGGGGGCTTGGGTCGAAAAAGTTGAAATTTGGGGGGGTCTACCCCAAAAAGATGAAATTTGGGGGTGCTTGGGGTCAAAAAAGCTGAAATTTGGGGGTTTGGGTCAAAAAAGCTGAAATTTGGGGGTCGACACAAAAAGATGAAATTTGGGGGGTTCGGTCAAAAAAGATGAAATTTGGGGGTTTGGGTCAAAAAAGCTGAAAATTTGGGGGGTCTGAACACAAAAAATCTGGAATTCAGGGGGTCCTCGGGTCAAAAAATCTGAAATTTGGGGGGTCTTGACCCAGAAAAGATGAAATTTGGGGGGTCTTGGGGTCAAAAAACCTGAAATTTGGGGGGCTTGGGTCAAAAAAGTTGAAATTTGGGGGTTTGGGAGCCGAAAAGCTGAAATTTGGGGGGTCTGGGGTCAGAAATCTGAAATTTGGGAGTCTCGAGCCTGAAAATCCAAAATTTAGGGGGTTCTGACACCAAAAATCTGAAATTCAGGGGGTCTTGACCCAGAAAATCTGAATTTGGGGGTCTCGACCCCAAAAATCTGGAATTTGGGGGATTCTGGGGTCAAAAATGTAGAATTTGGAGTCTTGAGCCTGAAAATCCAAAATTTAGGAGGTTCTGAGCCCAAAAATCAGAATTTTGGGAGATTTGGGAGGTCCTGACTCCAAAAATCTGGAATTTGGGGGTTTTGATGGAGATTTGGGGGATCCTGAATCCAAAATCCAAATTTGGGAGATTTGGGGATCCTGAACCCAAAATTCCAAATTTGGGAGATTTGGGGATCCTGAAGCCAAAATTCCAAAATTTGGGGAAATTTGGGAGGTCCTGAAGCCAAAAATCCAAAATTTGGGGAGATTTGGGATCCTGACCCCAAAAATCCAAAATTTGGGGGGTTTAGGTGTCCAGACCCCAAAAAAGGAAATTTTGGGGATCCTGGTGGGGGGGTTTGGGTGATTTTTGGGGAGTTTTGGGGGTTTTGGGGGATTTTTGGGGAGTTTTGGGGATTTTTGGGGTTTGGGTGATTTTTGGGGGGTTTGGGGGATTTTGGGGGAATTCGAGGGGATTTTTGGGGGGTTTTGGGGGGTTTGGGGAGATTTTGGGGATTTTGGGGGGTTTGGGGATTTTTGGGGGAGTTTTGGGATTTTAGGGTTTTTAGATATTTTTTGGGGGTTTTTGGGGGGGTTTTGGATTTTTGGGGGGTTTTGGGGGGCTCTTCTCAGGCTGGGGGGCTCCGGAGCTCCAGGCTGAGGGGAGAGAAAAGGGGGGTCAGGGGGAGCCCAAACTGGGGGAACTGGGAGCCCAAACTGGGACCCCAATTTGGGGAACTGGGAGCCCAAACTGGGACCCCAATTTTGGTTAATGGGACCCAAACTGGGACCCCAAATTTGTGTAACTGGGACCCCAATTTTGGGGAACTGGGACCCCAAATTGGCCCAAACTGGGACCCAAATTTTGGATAACTGGGAGCCCAATTTTGGGAACTGGGGGCCCAAACTGGGACCCCAATTTTGGTTAAATGGGAGCCCAATTTAATTAAATGGGACCCCAAACTGGGACCCCAAATTGGCCCAAACTGGGACCCCAATTTTCGTTAATAGGACCCCAAACTGGGACCCCAATTTTGGAAATGGGAACCCAAACTGGGACCCCAATTTCGGTTTACTGGGACCCCAATTTTGGGGGAACTGGGACTCCAAACTGGACCCCAATTTCGGTTTACTGGGACCCCAAACTGGGACCCCAAATTTGGGGAACTGGGACCCCAATTTTGGTTACTGGGAGCCCAATTTTGGAGAACTGGGACTCCAAACTGGGACCCCAATTTCGGTTTACTGGGACCCCAATTTTAGGGAATTGGAACCCCAAACTGGGACCCCAATTTTGGGAACTGGGACCCCAAACTGGGACCCCAATTTTAGGGAATTGGAACCCCAAACTGGGACCCCAATTTCGTTTTACTGGGACCCCAATTTTGGGTTACTGGGACCCCAATTTTGGGGAACTGGGAGCCCAAACTGGGACCCCAATTTTAGGAATTGGAACCCCAAACTGGGACCGCAACTGGCTCAACTGGGACCCCAATTTTAGGGAACTGGAACCCCAAACTGGGACCCCAATTTTAGGGAATTGGAACCCCAAACTGGGACCCCAATTTCGTTAAGTGGGACCCCATTCGGTTTACTGGGACCCCAATTCGGGTCAAACGGGACCCCAATTGCCGCCCCCCCCCCCCCCCCATTCCCCGCCTTACCTGAGGGAGCGGAGCGGGGGGGAAGGGCAGCGACCTCCGCCGCTGGGGCGGGCTGGGGGGAACGTTCGGGGCGGGTTTCCCCTCGCGAGCGATTTTTTTAAAATTTGTTAAATTTTGAATAAAAAGGCGAAATTCGGGAGTTTGTTTGGGGGGGGGGGGGGGGCGCCCCCCCCGCCGCGCGCGCGCGCTCCGAGCCCGGCGCGCCCGCGCGGAGCCGCTCGCGGCGCGACGCAGCGCGCGGCCGGGCCACGCCCACCGGCGGGCGGCGAGCCTCCCATGGCTGCGAGCGGCCGGCGCCGCGCGCTGATTGGAGGAGGCGGCTGCCAGCCGCGCGAGCGGCGCCCGCCCACCCGGAAGCGCGCGGGGAAGGCGAGCGGGGCGGCCGCGGCGCTGCCGGAGCGCGCGGGGCAGGCGGGAGACGGGGCAGCCCCGCCGGCCGCCATTTTGTGAGGGGGGGGGGGTCCTTCGGGCTCAGAGTGAGGAGAAATGGGAAAATGGATAAAAGGGAATGATGAAAAATGGAATTAACGGGAATTGGGGGTTTGAGCCCAAAATGAACGGGGGTTGGGGGGAGGAGGGGATGGAGGAGGAGGAGGGGAGGATGAGGGGGGGGGATTGGGGGAAATGGTGGGAAAGGGGAAAAATGAGGAGAAAGGGGAAAATTGGTGAAAAAAAGGGGGAAAATGAGGAGAAAAGGGGGAAAATTAGGAAAAAGGGGTAAAATGAGGAGAAAAGGGGGAAAATGGAGAAAAAAGGGGAAAAATGAGAAAAGGGGAAAATGAGAAAAGGGAAAAATGAGGAGAAAAGGGGAAATTGGGTAAAAAAAGGGGAAAAATGAGGAAAAAAGGGGAAAAATAATGAGGAGAAAAGGGGAAAATGAGGAAAAAAGGGGAAAAATGAGGAGAAAAGGGGAAAAATGAGAAAGGGGAAAAATGAGGAAAAAAGGGAAAAAATGAGGAGAAAAGGGAAAAATGAGAAAGGGGAAAAATGAGAAAGGGGAAAAATGAGGAGAAAAGGGGAAAAATGAGGAAAAAAGGGAAAATGAGGAGAAAAGGGGAAAAATGAGAAAAGGGGAAAAATGAGAAAGGGGAAAAATGAGGAAAAAAGGGAAAAAATGAGGAGAAAAGGGGAAAATGAAGAAAAAAGGGGAAAATGAGGAGAAAGGGGAAAATGAGGAAAAAAGGGAAAAATGAGGAAAAAAGGGAAAAATGAGGAAAAAGGGAAAAATGAGGAAAAAAGGGGAAAATGAGGAAAAAAGGGGGAAATGAGGAAAAAAGGGGAAATTAGAAAAGGGGAAAATGAGGAAAAACGGGAAAAATGGGGAGAAAGGGGAAAAATGGGGAGAAAGGGGAAAAATGAGGAAATGAGGAAAAAAGGGAAAATGAGGATAAAGGGGAAAATGAGGAAAAAAGGGAAAATGAGGAAAAAGAGAAAATGAGGAAAAAAGGGAAAAATGAGGAAAAAAGGGGAAAATTGGGGAGAAAAGGGAAAAGTGAGGAGAAAAGGGAAAGTGAGGAGAAAAGGGGGAAATGAGGAAAAAAGGGAAATGAGGAAAAAGGGGGAAAATGAGGAAAAAAAAGGGAAAAGTGAGGAGAAAAGGGGTAAAAATGAGGAAAAAAGGGGAAAAATGAGGAAAAAAGGGGAAAATGAGAAAAAAGGGGGAAAATGAGGAAAAAAAAGGGAAAAGTGAGGGGAAAAGGGGAAAAATGAAGGTAAAAAAGGGGAAAAATGAGGAAAAAAGGGGGAAAATGAGGAAAAAAGGGGAAAAATGAGGAAAAAAGGGGAAATTGGGTTAAAAAAGGGGAAATGGGATTTTAAAAAGGGGGATTTGTAAAAAAGAAGAATAGGGTTTAAAAAGGGAAATGGGGCAGAAATAGGTAAAAAAAGAGAAATGGGGTAAAAAAAAATGGGAATTTGGTGAAAAATGGTAAAAAAAGGGGGAAATGGGATTTAAAAATGGGAATTGGGTAAAAGGAAGAATGGGGTAAAAAAAGGGGAATTAGGCAGAAATAGGTAAAAAATAAGGAAATGGGGCCAAAAAAACCTGGGGAAATTTGGTGAAAAATGTAAACAAAAAGGGGAAATGGGGTATTGAAGGGGAAATCGGTAAAAAAGGGTGAAAAATGGGGAAACGGGTCAGAATAGGTGAAAAGGGGGAAATGGGGCAAAAAATGGGGAAATTGGGAAAAAAAGGGGAAATGGGGCAAAATTTGGGAAAATGAGGGAAATTGGGGAAAAAT